>NC_038255.2:37596393-37784536 GCF_000004515.6 Glycine max
TTTTTCTAATTTGCCTTTTTATCTCTCTCACACACACATATTTACGCCTTGGACTTTCAGTGGGACACTTATAGGAAGGCACTTGAGTCTTGCTTGAGTGTATAGAAGTTTGAAAGCATATGGTAAACAACTTTCTTTTGCAAATGATAACACCCATGTCTCTATTGAGTGAAAATGCATTCTTATTTTGTTTGCACTGAGTTCTTCCATTAAAATGCATTGCTTACTGGTTAATATTTAGACAACTTGATTCTTAAAATTTTAAAATAAAATGGCACCCATATACGTTCAATCTTGATTTGTACATGTTTGCATCAAGATTTCTAGATTATTTTTCGGTTAGGCTCATTCTAATTCATGATTTTAATTCTGGGTTAGTTGTAGGGAAATCCTGTGTACTAATTATAAATTCCTATGTTGTGAATTGCTTTCTCTCTATCTTATCAATTTAGGCATGGCAGAGAACGCTGAAATCCAATTGGAAGCCCAACCTTGTCTGAAAATTCAGTGAACACCACCATGACTGAGGTAAGGAATCATGTCTTAAATTTAGGTGTGGAATCATGTCTTAAATTTAGGTGTGGGCTATTTATTTATTTTGTATATCTATTCCCATGGTAACTACACACTCTTCCTTTGTACGGTTAATTTTTTTTCTTTAGAGAAGTCATCTCTATTGACTATTTAGGCTATATCTTTTATGTGTGTTCCCCCTATATTTCATTGTTAATGAGAGGAAGTGTACTGACAGATATGGCTGATAAATTGAGTTTGAATTCAGAAGTAAAGCCATTTAGGATGTTAGCTTTTAAGGGAAACCCAAAATCAAGTGGAAAGTCCATTTTCCATATTCATGAGATGCAAGTGAATTAGGAAGTCACATTACAAACTGACTACAGTGAGGGATGGATAGAATGAGTATCTGTCCAAGCAAATGCACCTTTATTTGTCTTGGGGCTGTTGATAAAAATCTGCTGCATAATAGTGTCAGTTTAAAGGGTTTTCCATTGTACGTGTTGTTTTCAATTCTTGATGTTTGTATGATTGGTATAACTTTGTTTCAAACTACATGTTTCTTTCATTATTTGTCACTTTTGTATTTTGCTTCAGGCTTCAGTCCTATGAAGAATAACTACAAGGTTTTAAGAGCAAATATGCAAGAAACTTTATTTTCCAAGATCAGCATATAGTTTAATAATATTTCACTCATTTTCATTCGTATTTCTCTAGACATACGTGTATCACATGAATCTATAAATTTGTTAATATCCTTGCAGAGTTGCAGGCATCTAAACCTTCTTAATTAGACACAGTTAGAATCATTTAGAAGTAACTCAGATGATGATGCAAGTGAAGATTATTCCTGTTATTAAAAGTTCATTTCTTTTTCTTAACTGCGACTATATATATTGCATGCACTTAGACAAATTTGTAAAAGACAGGCAAAAGGATTCATTAGTAATTGACCTTGGTAAGTTACATTTGAATTTGCAGCCTTGACATGTAAGATAGTCATTTTCCATTACCAACTACATGCAAGGTAAAAGATTAATATAAAAATTAATGATTAATATTAGATTAAATATCTATAAAAGTTTTTCCTTAGGCCCTAAAATTTCTAAGCACATCATTGGATATATATATATATATATATATATATATATATATATATATATATATATATATATATATAAACTAATTATGCGAGATAATAATAATTTATAACAATACATCATGCGAATACACTCATTCATTTTGTATACACATTTTTTTTTCTATTTTATCCTTTAATATGTATTTGTTCTCCAATAATATTACAAATGGATATTACATATTATTTTTAAATTTTATCCTTCAACTGCCAGAGAGGAACTGCACGTTTAAAAAAAAACCTTTTGAAATTTGAAATTGAACAACACACAACTTGGTGTAACCGCAAACCACACCCCCCCCCTCCCTCCCTCTTCTTCTCCCTCATTCTCATTTTTTGTTCTTCTTTCTCCTTCATATCATTTTCATTTTGTGTTCTGAGAATGATTACATTTTCCTTTGTTTTTATAACTCTCAAACCATGTTCTTTATTTTTTTTGATATGTAATATGGAGGAGTCCACTCCTAACAGGTAACAACATATATAGTTAGTTATTAACCCTTGGTCCATTTTAGTTGCAGAAGATGAAGAAGAAGAGCAACAATGGAGAAATGGTGTCAGTTCAGTGTTGACAAAGTAGCTAAAGTGATAGAGCACAAAATAAGGAAGAGTCCAAAAATCAGATGATGATGATGATGGGGAACGATTGTACAAAGATCTAACGGTATCAACAATTCATTCTAATATAGTTATCCTCAATTCATCATTCCGTTTTTGCCTTCTATATAAATCAGTTAATTTTTTTTCTAATTTGCCTTTTTATCTCTCTCACACACACATATTTACCCCTTGGACTTTCAGTGGGACACTTATAGGAAGGCACTTGAGTCTTGCTTGAGTGTATAGAAGTTTGAAAGCATATGGTAAACAACTTTCTTTTGCAAATGATAACACCCATGTCTCTATTGAGTGAAAATGCATTCTTATTTTGTTTGCACTGAGTTCTTCCATTAAAATGCATTGCTTACTGGTTAATATTTAGACAACTTGATTCTTAAAATTTTAAAATAAAATGGCACCCATATACGTTCAATCTTGATTTGTACATGTTTGCATCAAGATTTCTAGATTATTTTTCGGTTAGGCTCATTCTAATTCATGATTTTAATTCTGGGTTAGTTGTAGGGAAATCCTGTGTACTAATTATAAATTCCTATGTTGTGAATTGCTTTCTCTCTATCTTATCAATTTAGGCATGGCAGAGAACGCTGAAATCCAATTGGAAGCCCAACCTTGTCTGAAAATTCAGTGAACACCACCATGACTGAGGTAAGGAATCATGTCTTAAATTTAGGTGTGGAATCATGTCTTAAATTTAGGTGTGGGCTATTTATTTATTTTGTATATCTATTCCCATGGTAACTACACACTCTTCCTTTGTACGGTTAATTTTTTTTCTTTAGAGAAGTCATCTCTATTGACTATTTAGGCTATATCTTTTATGTGTGTTCCCCCTATATTTCATTGTTAATGAGAGGAAGTGTACTGACAGATATGGCTGATAAATTGAGTTTGAATTCAGAAGTAAAGCCATTTAGGATGTTAGCTTTTAAGGGAAACCCAAAATCAAGTGGAAAGTCCATTTTCCATATTCATGAGATGCAAGTGAATTAGGAAGTCACATTACAAACTGACTACAGTGAGGGATGGATAGAATGAGTATCTGTCCAAGCAAATGCACCTTTATTTGTCTTGGGGCTGTTGATAAAAATCTGCTGCATAATAGTGTCAGTTTAAAGGGTTTTCCATTGTACGTGTTGTTTTCAATTCTTGATGTTTGTATGATTGGTATAACTTTGTTTCAAACTACATGTTTCTTTCATTATTTGTCACTTTTGTATTTTGCTTCAGGCTTCAGTCCTATGAAGAATAACTACAAGGTTTTAAGAGCAAATATGCAAGAAACTTTATTTTCCAAGATCAGCATATAGTTTAATAATATTTCACTCATTTTCATTCGTATTTCTCTAGACATACGTGTATCACATGAATCTATAAATTTGTTAATATCCTTGCAGAGTTGCAGGCATCTAAACCTTCTTAATTAGACACAGTTAGAATCATTTAGAAGTAACTCAGATGATGATGCAAGTGAAGATTATTCCTGTTATTAAAAGTTCATTTCTTTTTCTTAACTGCGACTATATATATTGCATGCACTTAGACAAATTTGTAAAAGACAGGCAAAAGGATTCATTAGTAATTGACCTTGGTAAGTTACATTTGAATTTGCAGCCTTGACATGTAAGATAGTCATTTTCCATTACCAACTACATGCAAGGTGAAAGATTCTTTTATATATATATATATATATATATATATATATATATAGGGTGAAACTTATTCTAATTGTATTTAATTTGTATAAAGTTACCACATAAGATTGTATCCTATGTGTTATTTTATCTGATTTGAATACAAAGCTTAAGGCCAAGGTCCAATTTTTGCGATTTCAATTGCAAAGATGTCTGCACACTCTTGTTTTTTTTAGACTTATTTTTATATTTCTTGTACATTTTCTCTCTGTTATTTTTTTTCATCAACTTATCTTGCTTTGTAATAGACAAAAATTTCACATAATTAAAATTATATAGACCTTCAAAGTAAAAATATAAATAGAAAGAGAAAAAGAAAAATTAATAAATCCAACATGTAATACAATAAGAAATAAAAAAGAAACATATGAAGAAATATAGGATGAATTTAAAAACATCAACGAGCGGTTGGTTAAATAAAGAAATTGTTCCTGTACTAAAAGATGAAAGCACCCGTACCCAGAAAAGAAGAAAAAAACATGATTAGAACAAAAATGCATTTGAAATTATTAACTCTTTTTTTTTTAATTTTTTGTAAAAACTGAGATAATAAACAAAAGATCATATGTTGACATACCATGTTACCATAATAAACAAAGAGTCATAATTAGTAAAAAAATATATTTATACATAAACATCTATTCTGAAAACATATTAAATTAAAATATGCACATCAATGTACATGGGAGAAATTATTATAATGCAAAAACTTTAACGCTATAAAATGTGAGAAAAATAAAATGTGCAGACACACAAAAGCTGCGCCTGTATTTCTGTTAATAATAATAATAATAATAATAATCTATAACAATATATAATGTAATCAGACAAATTAGAAGTTAAGATATGATAGAATATGACAACAGACTATGATATAATATATAAGAAAAGAGTAAGATAAGCTTTAATATATCAACAGACTATGATATAATATATAAGACTCCATGGACTTAGTTTAAAAATTATTAGTATGTATAATTAATTAAATAGTAAATAATTAATGTATTTGATATGCAAGATGGTTGTTATACTGTTAGTTTTTTCTTTTTTTGAAACAAAGAGACTTTATTACCCCCTTCAAATACTAGTCAATAATACAAGTAGGATGTGTCTCAAAATCTTGAAAGCTAGTGTAACTTCTAGAAGCCCGAGCTAATAAGTGAGCTATTAGATTTGTTTGCCTTGGAGTGAAGCAAACTTTGTAAAGCAGTGAGGATTTCAACAAGGATTTACCGTGCCTTATTATTTCTCCAAACCCGGAGCTATCTATATGCTCCTTATTGACACTATTCGATATTCTTTGGCAGTTCACTTCAATTTCAACGTTGTGGGGGCATTTATTCTTAAGCCACTCTAAAGCACCCGCGAGGGCGATAGCTTCCCCTTCATGCACAACTGGGATAAAGTTCCTGGTTTCTGTCCTAGCGCAGACAAAGCGCCCATTTACGTCCCTAACACAAAAACGGCTGTTGCTATCGGCATCAAGCATAATTGCTTGTACATAGAGCACAACAGCGTGATTCTCATTTTGTTATTCAGTAAAATTGATATGGATCTAATAAGTCAATTATGTTTTAAAATAAATAATGTTATGTAACACAAAATTTTTTAATGTATATTTAAATGTGCATATAAATTTAAATAATAAATTTTGTGACAATTAATTTTGATCTAATAATTAATTTGTTTATTTATATAAATTGTAAATAAAAATCATAAGTTTATTAATATAAATTTACTAATATATTTTTTTGACTTTATTACAATTAATTTTGATAAATAAAAATTATAGGTTTCATAAAAATTCATATATGTAAACATATTAATTATTAGATCAAAATTAATTGTCTCAAAATTATTATTTAAATTTACATGTACATTTAATATACATTACACGTGCATTTATTATTAATTAGTTGACTAGAACGTCATAATAATAACACAAAAGTCACATATTTAATCTATACTTTGTTGTGCTGGATGTACCAACAATTGAGCTGGATAAGCCTAGCAACAACCCTCAAAAACCCATGCCCATGGACCCCTCATCAACAAAGAAGGCTGCATAAACATTACATTTCATGTACCCGTTTTGAGGTGGCTTCCGCTTCACACCAAAATGACAATGACTCCCGCACTTCGTTGCTGTACACAGCTGGGACAAAACTTCCTTTGCACACACAACCACCTGCTCAAATTAGGAGTCATTTGTCTTCTCCCACAAACAAGTATTTCTATCCTTCCATTGACTCCACAACCAAGGTTTTTAAAATTAGATCCATCATTGAATCGAAGAAGGTATGGTGGTTCTCTCCATTGGAACAATAGGGCAGTTATGCTCATTACTAAACTTGTTGAAGAGATAAAATAAAAGTTTCCAGAATTGTTCGTCGAAATCATTAGAATTAGAATAATAATATAAGAATACTCCCTTATATGTTTAAGAGCATACAAGCTCAACGACAATGAAGGCATACAAATTTGCATAAAATGACATGAAAAATTGCTGTTAAATAAAAATTGGTTAATATATATTTTTTATTCTTATAAAATTAACAAAGTTGAGGGCGAGCCCTGGTGCAGCGGTAAAGTTGTGCCTTGGTGACCTGTTGGTCATGGATTCGAATCCGAAAACAGCCTCTTTGGGTTTATGTCCCTAAGAAAAAAAGTGTATGTTTTCTGTCTTTGTAAAATTGAAATATATTTGCAGGAACTAGGTTTCAGTTAACCAAGCCTAGCTCTAAGCCAAACAACACATATTTCAATTTTACAAAACTAAAAACAAGAAAAAAAGTTTGTAGGGATCCAAAACGTGCATTCAGTAATGCGACTCATATCGGCAGTTATAAACCACCAGAAAGTGTTTAACGAACCATTTAAACTGTATTGAACCAATTTCTAGCAGTTTAAACCACGAGAAACAGCGTGTCGCATCTCAATCTACACTTTAAAATGCATGTCTCTCCTTGCCAAAACCAACAACACAAATTCATGGGACTAATTTTGCCAAGATATTCCAAAGTCGGTAGTATCTTAGACTCTATTTCATTTTCCAAGGCTATAAAATTGTTTGCAATGTCTGATTTAGTGGTAAAGTGTAAAATTTATTAGTTGTTTTGTGGAGAACATTTCAATTTTACAAAGATAGGAAACGTACAAATTTTTTTACAAAAACTGAACTTTACCAATTTTAAAGGGAAAAAAACTATTTAGATCTAAATCCCTTTTAGATTTTTCATTCGGTTATTCTTAGTTTTCTTGTGCCTCTGATTATTATAGGCTACTATTAGCATTTTCACATTACCAAACCATCTTCCTATGATCACTTACAAGTTACAATTTAGACGAGTTAACGTTTACCTTGGCTCTTTGTACTCGGATTTAATAGTCTTATTTAGCATTTTGTTTTTAAGAAAATGAAAAAATAACCTTGAATGACAACCTTCCACATTATGAATCAGTTTAATTAAAGTAGTACGAAAATACTTGTAAATAAATGGGTAGCAAAGGACAGGAGCATAGCAGAGAAGCTTTGGCATTCAGAGACAGTTCCATTTGCTTTATACTCGACAGACTCAGTGATTATAAATTAGGATAAAATGTCTAACGGCACATCAAAATTCTTATCCAAATAGTACAGTAGATAATTTCTTTATTATGGAGCGCAATCATGATACGTTAATGGAATCTTGTGAGGGGAATGAAAGACTCCAAAATATGATCAGTGACCAGATTTTAAAATCCACTGAGAGCATATTAACAGTTTGTGCAGAACAGATCAAGAGAAAAGTTTGTGACTTCCTGGTTATAACATTCTTGGATATGTGACATCATGAGTGCACCAGAAATTACCTAATAATTACAATTCATTAACTGTATTTGGGGTGAATGCGAAAATTTCATATGCAAAATCTCCAACCAAAATCCCCTACAACAGAAACAAAAGTCCTATCAGATGCAAGGCTTCATCATAATAAAAAGATGAAGTGGAATATACAAATATTTTTACGACATTCAAAGAAGTTTAATAGTTAATATAATACCATATAAATGATAATCAGCGAAACTCATTGGGGTTTTCTTTGCTTTGGATGAGAGGAACACCATCTTGCCTCCAAACCACACGTTCTTCGCATAAAGCCTCCACCACCTCCACATATAATTGGTGCTCCTAAATTTGGAAATAAAAATAAACAGTAATCAATTCAATCCATCTTGACAGTCTGTCAGGTTGCTAGCCTTTTGCAAAGATGTCAAGGTTCACGAATGCTTCATATCACAAATATATTTGTTGAATTTCATTCAGGATTAAAATTATTCAATAGTTTAAAATGCCACCATTTTTTGAAGCTGATTAAAGATATAGTCTGTATTACCTCTTTGAGAACCCTTGCAGCCAGCTCTTCTACAGTATCATTGGCAAGCACAGGGACAACACGCTGTGCAAGGATACGCCCTGTATCATAGTGTTCATCAACAAAATGAATGGTAGGACCTGAAAACCTAACCAACATAGAAAAATAAAACACTGATTACTAATCAAGAACCAACTACAACAATGTTTCACTGAAAAAACATGCTTCAGATATTTCAATAGAAGTAAACCTTGCTCCAGAAGCAATTACTGCTTTGTGCACTTTCATGCCATAGAATCCCTTGCCTCCAAAAGCTGGAAGAAGTGATGGATGAATGTTGAATATAGATCTTTTGTAAGCTCGGATCAATTCCACTGGTATAAGTTTGAGGTATCCAGCTAAAAGAATAAAATCAACCTCAAATTTCCTGATTAAAAAATGGATTATATGTTAATAATGTAACCACGTAAAGTTAAATACAATTGCAGAAAATGAAGGAAGCATCTGACCTTAGTGTATCAACAAGGTCACTTGGATTAGATTCATCCTTTGATATATGGTACAGTATAACTGGGATACCATTATTTCTTGCATACTCCGCACCTCCACAATCTGGTATTAATATAAAAGAAAGACAGAACAAAGGAACTTTTAGTAGACAAAGGCTCAAAATAAAAAGGTAAATCAAAACATAGTCCAAACATCTCATGTCACACAAAGAAGCTTGCTTCTTCTAGCCATGAGAATAGTAAATATGATCCTTGAAGGCATGCAATCTTAATCCAGTGACTAATATCAACTAAGCAAGAATTTAGCTAAGCAAAATGATGACAGAAAAGGGCAAACATGAAAGTAAACGGGTAGTAAGATAGAGCATTACCACTTTTATTTGTGACCAACACAAGAACATCTCCATGAAGTGATCCCCTTTTGGAGGCCTCATGAATTGCTCTGAAGTTGGATCCTCCACCAGAAACGAAAACTGCTAGCTTTTTCCTTCGCACGGTGACCTGAGCCCTCACCTCATGGCCCTCCTTTGGTTCTGCAGTGCTGCTGCTGCTGCTGCTGCACCATATCCTCTTGCAAGAACTAGAACACACTTCTTTGTGCACAATGCTGATAGGATGGAAAGCTCCACTAGGAACATTGAGATTCTGAGATTGACTAGAAGGATACAACGATGAAGAAGGTAAACGAGGGAACTTTGGAGAGAATTGTTGTTTCACAATTGGAATAGATGGCACTGAAGATGGTTTTGGACAGAATCTGGAAAGAATCTGTTGAGCTTCCATGGACATTTTAATTTGAACAAAAAATCGCAAATCTTAGATTAGTACAATTTCGTTGAAGGGGCCAAAAGGAACGAACAACACAGCGAGCTCTTCAAGATGTTGATGGTGTCCTTGTGTCAAGTTTGTCGAAACTTCCAAAGCATCACAAAGAAAATAGGATCAATTAGTAACTATTGACGGGTAAAAAAAAAGTCAAAAGAAACATAAAACCACACAAGCAATCACAACAACTAAACCCAAAACAATAATTCTCAAAAACTGAACAACAGAAGCACAAATCAGAAACACAATCCCAAATAACAGAAGCACAGTACCAAAATAGACAGCAACAATTATCAAAAACTGAACAACAGAAGCACAAACCTTAACAGTTTCGATCTATAGAGGATTCAGGCTGTGCTTGCATATGAAGCGAGTGGCGTATCGGAGAATGAAAAGTTAATGAGTGAAGTGTTGTGAACGAAGAAGCACACTCTGGGGCTGGGGTCAGCATTCGAAGATGCCTTGAAAGAATCCAGCTTTCACGTGTTCACCACCTATTTGAAAGAATGTTTGAGAAAAGGACAAGTGTTGTCGATTTGAACGAGAGAAAGGGTTCGAATTGTGGAGTGGTATATACAGAGAGAGAGAAAAAATGATATGATAATCATTAAAATTGTTAACTAAATCAGAAAATGTTAATTTATTTTAATTATAAAATGTCATGTATCTTTTTATAATCTTTAATTTATTGTGATAAAATTTATTAAAATAAAATTTAATTTTTAATTATTTTTTGTGATAAAAATATTAAGATAAAAAATTATTGAGATAATATATTTTATTTTTATTTTGCATATTTATTGTTTTCAAATTAAGATATGAATGAATCTTAGCTTAATTGCATATTTCACTATTCAACTTCAATTATTTTATGAATTTTATCACTCACTTTTTTAATGTAAATTTTATTATCCAAATTTTTAATTTTACACATTTTATCGTCATTGACACGTCAAAAAAAATTAAAGAAAAAAAAAATAAAATCACATCTTTTTATTGTCAGCACAATAATAAAATACACAGAAATAAAAAATTTGAATAATAAAATTCATGAAAAAGTTAAGCATAAAAAATTGCAATTAAGTCATGAATCTTTCAGTATCAACTAAACAATTCAATCTATCATTTTAAAAATCTTTAGTTCTAAATTTAATTTAAATATTTTTTAAGAAATTATTAGTAATTAATAACAATATCACAATATTAAAAATGGCCACGTTGATGAAATGCTCACATTCTAATTTTATTTCTTATTTGAATTTTGACGAGACTCAAGAAGCAATCAGGTTTTTAAAAAAGCAATTAATGTGTTTAGAAATTATATTCTAAAAATAATTTAAGAGAATTAATCTTTGCTTGCATAAAAAAAGTAAAAATACTTTTAAAGGACACATATAAATATACCAGTTTAATTAGAATTGCTTATAGTATAAAATATTCAATCATGTTAAGAATACATTGTCAATTAATTGAATTTTGTGCTTAAGATCATTTATTCCAGCTAAAAAAACATTTCTTTTTCCGAAATTTGAAAGATTACCTTTTAAACTCCAATGATTATCCAAAAGCAAGAGCAATACTATGCCAAATGGTATTACTTTTTTTTGGGTACTCCAATGATATCGAGACATGCTAGTTCACTACAGCAAGAAGAGGCCACCATAAAACGACCTTATGCAAACTAAACTACAATTTCCCTAATAAGATGGACATGGTAGTTTTCAAAAAAATTAAAAAAGATAATTTTCAATCTTCTTTTCAAAGCAAAGGATAAAATTGGATGTTTTAGGTAGAGGTGGGTAAACGGGTCCAGGTCCATAGACTGACCCGTGGGGCCCGCGGTCCGCACGGGTTACAGACTAATTTTTTAAAACGGTTCATGGTTATGTCATATTTTTTGGTTTGTCCCGCTTAACCCGCGGACTATACGGGTTTGGCCCGCGGGGTCCGCTGGTTGCCCGCAGCCCGCATTAGGTTTAATTTGTTCGATTTACTCTTTTTCACTTTAAACTTTTTTTAAATAAAAGATAAAGAAATATATTAGATAAGATAAAGATATAAAAATAAAAATAAAAGATTTAAATTAAAAGATGATAAAGATAAAAAAGGATAAGATAAGAAAAATAAAAGATTAAGATAAAAAAAATAAGGGATAACCTGCTAAAAATCTTCTTTTTTGATATTTTTTTGATCTTTTTCTCTTTTAATCTATCATTTTCATATTTGAAAGTCATAAATAATAAAAATATCAATTCTTATCATTTAAGCCAAAAATAATTGTTAAATAAATATTTTTAAAGATATTTCAATATATTTTTATTATAAAAAAATAGCTCATATCATATTTAGTAATTGTAACAGACTAAGAACATTTTTTCTCCTCACGTGTGCTTAACAAATATCGAACTAGGCTTCTTGTTGACAATATATACTAAAAATTGGTTACTAGTATTTGATATGCATGGTAAATAATATGTAATAATTATTGTCTTTTAATCACTTAACTTGATTTTATTCTAATATTTATTATTATTTTGAGTTTTAGGAAAAGAAGATGAAGATATGGAGATGGAGAAGACTCAAACTACTTCAAATATGAAATCATTTGTTGGTAGAGATGTTTAAATTTCATATTTTAGATTTATTGCTTGGATTTTCTTTTGTTAAGACATTATTTATTTTATTGATGTAATTGACTAATTATTGAGATTTTATTTACATTTGTATTGAATTTAATTTGATTGTATTATATTTTTATTAAAATTAAAATTCTTTTAAAACTAGGCCCGCGGATCGGCCCATTTGACCCGCGGGGTCCGAGGGACGGGAGCGGATCAATTTATTTGGTCCGTGTAAGAAGCGAGTCGGATTGAACCAGTCTACTACCAATGCGGACTTATGCGGACGGGCCTTACGCGGGACAGACCGGCCCGCTTACCCACCCCTAATTTTACGTTTTTCGCCCAAAAATTATTTCCTTTGGACGGTACTTTTTGCTCAATAAAAGTAAAGGAAGGTTTTATTACGAGGGATCGCATATAAATTGTAATTATAAATTGTAATTGAATTGGGCTTCTTTGGTAACGATATTACCTATATATTTCACTACTCAATTTTAATTAAAATTGGCCTTAGTGTACACATAAATAAACATCAAAATGCAGTTACAAGACCTATACCCAGTTCCTCTGCAAGCTCATCCCCAACAGGAACAAGAGTCAAGACAACAAGAAAAATAGCAATTGCCACAAGTGCCTTTCTCCATGTTCCAACCTCTGTCACATCATTTAAGCATGGTTTCTCTGGTGCCCTCTGAGCAAAGAGGGGTAAAAAAGAAGAAAAAACACTCTTCAGAAATAATTGCAAAAACAATTAACTTCATCATTTCCTTTCAAATTCAAGACAAGTATTTGTATACCTGACATAACAAAACATAAAGTCCCCAAGGAAGTGAAAGAGGTCCACCAAGCTGTTGAAAAGAGTAAAAAAAATGCAACTTTAATAAAACGGGAAAAGAATAAATTACTATAATAAATCAAGAAATGACTAAACAATGAGGAACTAGGGACTCCAACTTTTTTATTAGTGCAAGTATGCCCTATTTTCTTTTAGGAAAGGACTAGGGAGAGTGTTAGTAAATAGGAATATGAACAAAAGACTGATAATAAATACACATGATAACTCTGAAACTAAATTATATAATGGTTGAACTTTAACAATGTTATTGAACAACTATATATATGCTTTGTTTAATTCAGATATACCACTCCTAATCCAAGCAATGTATACGTTGTTAAACCAAAGCCCACTAGCGCATTTTTTCCAAAAGCACCCTGCAAAAACATGTAACAGAATTAGCATATTCTTTTTACAGCACTAAGGACCTTAATTATAACGCTCATCCCATCATATTAGATAATTTAGAATAATTAGAAAAGGGTGATGGTTTTTACATGCTAGAAACATTAAGATGCCTAATCATATGAATGAGAATATTCATGTGCGTGGAGTCCATATAATCACATCTTACAATAAAAAATTATATATATCTCCATGTCATAGGTTGTAAATTTTATACCTATGCTCAATATAATATCACCTTTTAACATCAAATCATTATTATGTCATAAAAAATAGATATGAAATATGAATTAAAGCTGGTTTGAATTTTGAACTTGTGTGACCCCTGGAGACTCATAAAGGTAAACCAAAGAGTACAAACTCACATCCTCCAATAAAAAATTATACATGTCCATGTCATAGGTTGTAAATTTTATACCTAAACTCAATATAATATCACCTTGTAACATCAGATCATTATCACAAATCATAAAAAGTACATATGAAATACGAAGAAAAGCCGGTTCAAGTTTTAAACTTAGGCAACCCCTAGGGACAAAGGAGACAAACCAAAATGTACAAAACAATCATCAATCATCATTAATAATCAATGAGTCATGGCATGAATCTTACATAGAGAGTTTTATTCTCCAAAGACTTCCTTTTACCAAACTACCATAATAATGTATATGTTATTATTCAAGTGCATGTAAATGGGTCCCTGGATCCCTACAAAAAAATCTGACTAATATGCCATCCTAGTTCCTCATTTCAAGCATTTCCTGTTAAAACTATGTCCCTACTTTACTCATTACAATCTGAAATGGGGAAAGCCATGTCATAACAATGTCCTCCCTTTTAATATTCAGCATGTTCCCCAGAAAGGAAAAAATACAAATAATTAGGTCCCTTCTATATCCCCTATTTATGACAAATGCCCCACTGTTAGCCCTGGAATGGTTACCTATCAAAAATCAGCTCAGTGGTTCCAAAACCACTTTAGACACCCTAACCCTTAATACCATAATGGCCAACACAAGTTGTGATTTTCACGATCTATAAAGATATCTTAAAATATTCACCACCTTCCAATGTGTTCGTAATAGGTCATGACATCAAGAGGCACCAAATATATATTGAAGCCTAACTTTGTTTTTTTGTGTCAATGTCAGAAAAAAATGGACTGTCCTCTTATTTTCTGACTCCTCATTTCGCTTCCCAGACAAGTCATTCAATAAGCCTCATGTTCTTAATTAATCTCATCCTCCCAACTTAGAAAGGGTTGAGTCTTTTAACCCATTGACTGAATTGATAACAGTCAGAAAATAAACAAATTGATAATTGATATTAGAATTAGGAGCTGTAATGATATAAAAAAAATTAAAACACATGACACAATGTCCCAAGTCATAATTTAAAACAGAAACAAATCTAGCAAGCAAGGTTGTTAACTAATTAATTGTGTGTTTTTGGTCATATATCTATAAATTGTTAGCAAGATAAGAAAGGGAGATAAACGGAGCTTTAACTCCTAAGAATGGCATCTACAACAATTTCAAAATGTTCTCACTTCAAAACATTGTTCTTGATTGAAGCTAAGGCCCTAAATGATCATTGCATTTATGTTGCTTTGTCCTATTACAGTAATTGGAATTGATGAATGCTGAGAAGAATTTAGTTTAAAATTGAAAATAGACAGACAATATTTTCCCTTTGACTCAAATATTGTCCCAAATAACTAAGAAATGAAAAATATAGTAAGCAATGTATATTTCACCAGCTAAAGCTTAAAAGGTGAAACAGGATACCTGCACTGCTCTTCCACCATCAAGGCACCCCACTGGAAGCATGTTAAAAGCTTGTATGGTTAAGCCACACCTGAAAAATCATAATAAATAAATAAAAAGGCAGGCATGTTATGGAAAATGAATGATCAAGAAGAGTCTGTTTGGAACCACAAATTTCTTAAATTGATTTGATTTGTCATTGAAAGTAAATTAGATTACAGGAGGAAAAGTTGAATTACCAGCCTGCAATCACAAGAGGGTGAATTGGAACTGTTTCAGCATGCATTGCTCTGCACATTGACATTAGCAAATAGCAATCAGATTAAAAAACATACATACATACATAAGCATCAATTCCAATATACATACTAAGGTAGTGCTTGGCCCAACTTATTTTGGGTTTCTCTTTTGAAAAGGAAAAGTTGGGCTAAACAAAGTTTTCAGAAAAAGAGCTTCTAAAAAAGTAGCTTCTTTAATAAAGAAAAGTTTGAAAAAAAGAGTTTTTATTAAAAAAAACTAGTTTTGGAGCTTTTGGCTTCTACTTCTCCTTTTCCTTCTTTGGGCCTATTTGGATAAAATTTCTCAAGAAACATTTATAGAAGAAGGAAACAAAAAAGTAAAATGAATTAAGCTTCTTCCACAAGTTAAAATTAACTTTCATACAGGTTAAAACTTAAAATCAACTTTTGGAGAAGCTAAGAAAGGTTCTGTAAATCAACTTATGCATGAGCTAATTTTAACTTATGGAATAAGTTTAATTCATTTTACCTTCTTATTTTCTTCTCCTATAAGTGTCTATTAGAAATATATCCAAACAGAGCATTTATTTAATACGGATGCACTAGCCAACAAATTTCAACTTAAAAGTAACTTCTATAAAATTACCAATCCATTTTATATTTAAATTTAAAGCTCTTATTAAAACTTAACCTTAAATAGCTTTTAAGCTCTAAAATACCAGGCCAAACACTACCTAAAACCATGGACTACAATCAAGTCATGTCAAACACTTAGAAACAGCTTGGTTTGGAAAATGCCCTAAATGTAATGATCCATTTTATTCATCCAAATAGTGTATATTAACTAAATGACAGAAAATCACAAGCACTGGACCTATGATTAGCAGATTATATTCTTAATCCATTAAAAAATTGAGGAAAGAAGGGAACATACGCATAACCAAGGGTTGCTCTACTGATCAATCCAAGAAGCAAGGAACCTTGAAACAACAAGCTAGGTACTTGCACCAAATCTCCTGTTATATCTGGATTTGATGAGAGAAGAAGGCCAACAGCAAACATCGAAAATGATAATACAGCACCAGCAAAGGGACCCGCAAGTGATATGTCTACTTGTGTACTTCTATCAGGAAGGATGGATTTAAACTACAATGTCATAGCATTTGTCATATTTAGTAGCAATAGAATAGAATAGATACACAGTTAAAAGATACTATTGATGACTATGTGAATGGTAAATGGATGCATTATATTTACATGATCTGAATAAATGAGATACTTGTAAATCTCTGCAAAAGATCGAGCAAATATAATCCCAAATACTATAAGCATGTTATTATAATAGCTTCAACCAGTAGTCACAAATTCAATACATAAGTGACTGGTAAGAAAAATTAGATAATCTCACCTGTGTAATAGCACCAAAGCTGCCAAGTGTGATGTTTGGAATGAAGAAAGGTATGCTTAATTTTACTTGTTTAGGAAATGCTGATAGAAAGTGTCCAACCTCCTGCATATAGTCATATCCATCAGGTAGAACATATACAAAGAAACAATAAGGGCAATTTATGGAATTTAGTACAAATACATAGAGAGAAAATTAAACAAATAATGCATTGGGCCATTGAGCATAGTCACATAGAAAATAAATAAGTAACCTTCAACACAGCACACATTGCAGGTATTCCTACTTGTACAACACTTGACAGCAAATATATGTATAAAAGTGGATTATATGAATCTGCAAACTAACTGAAACTTCTGGCTGCTGTCATACATTGCCAAAAGTAAGTCAATCATCATAGTTGGCAGCAATACTAGATTGATAGATAGATTCTTATGACTGATTGCATAACAGTATTGTGGAAATTAGAGTTTAGGTAAAGGAAGAGAAAAGGAGAGAATAGAAACTAAAAATTATAGTGTATTAATTTGCTTATAATCCATTATCATAGGTGTCATCTTCACCACAGCACCTCTGCTTATAAGCCACCAACATAAAGTTTACTTGATGAAGCCAATAGTTTAAAAAGTAGTAAGTTTATTTTGATCATTCAGATCCCTCACTTCTATAATGAAGAAACTAAGTCTAATAAAAGCAAAAGACCAGAATCCCAGACAATTCACCGAATAAAACTCACTACAATTTGTTGTAATGCAGAAGATAAAGAAAGAAAGAAAGTTCAATTTTATTACAATTATGTTAAAAAAATGCCAAAAAAAATGAAATGCTTACATGAAACAGAAGAACCCCCAAGACACCATATGCTAAAGGTAAAGCCGAGTCAACAAATGGAAATAGCAGCTCCATATCTGGAGCTTCAACAGCATCCGGATCTGTGAAATATTTCACAACTTCTGGAGGAAGTCTGTTGATCTGATTAACCAAAAAGCATGGCATCAACAAAATATCGAATAATGACAGAAGACAGCGAGACAACAATACAATTATTGACATTTAGAGAGAGAGAGACTATAGAAACAGTGTTGCTCACAAACATTTATCAATCACCATCTGATGTGCAAAGGCTGTCAATCACTAGCCTACCTGAGATGCAATTCCTAGCTCCACTGAGGAACCAATAGTTAGGAGAAATAACAGCAATGCAATGACATATTGCCAAAGCGTCATCGGCCCCGGCTCAGAAACCTCCTTCCGCAGCAAACCAAAGCTCACACGTGGCCCACCGCGTGGATCAGGACTGTCCGCATTGGGTTCCTCCACCATAAAAAGGTTGTACTTATCACCCGTGACTTCAACTAGCTGATTCTGGAGTTTGGCAAAAACATCCTCTCTCTTCCCCCTTAAATTCCCAATGAAAAGAATGCCTTCTCCCAAGTCTCCAAAAGGCTCCTCTTTCGTCACCCAGAAGGTCGAATACCCAAAAAGCTTATCCTTAATCAGCTTTACATCAGCAGGATCAACCTTCTCAGGCCCAAGGAGCTCAATAAGTTTGAAAGAATCAACTTGAAAAGTGTTGTATGCTGGTCCAAGCGATGACAAAGACGACTGAAGAAGTAAAATGATGCAAACATGACAATCAATAATCACAACCGATAATTCACATGCATAAAATGCAACAGAATATATGTTACTAAATAGAAATTGCAGCACTCAAACTCTCCCATCAACTTCATATCAGTCCATGTATTTAAAATTACTGCTTTTGGTTTTATTCTCTAATCATAGTTGAAGTTTTCCCTTGATAATCTTTGTTGACCTTTAATGCAAACTTACATTGTGCGAACTACTGAGATGAAATTCCAATTCTAATTGAAGAACTACATCTAAGTTTTGTCCTTTCAAAAACTCACCTCGAGAAAGGACTAAAGTGAAGTCTTATTTTTGAATTGTGAACTAAAGTGGCTACTTAATCCACATTTGTCACTGGGTTTTATCCACATATTCATTAAAAAAATCATTTTTAAAACAAACTTTAGGGGTTACATAATTCTACAGTAAATAAATTAAATTAAATTGAAGCTACGTAAACATAATAAACTAACGGCTATCTTCAACTAATCCTAGCAATAAATTCAAAAATCATATTCTTTGCAAATAATGGTTTACTGAAGTTACGTAAACATAAATAAACTAATAGCTATCTTCAACTAATCCTAGCAATGAATTCAAAAATCAAATCTTTTTTGTTTCTTTTTGCAAATAATGACTCACCCTCTGAGAAGTGGAAGGAGGCGTCGATTTCTGCGAAGTGAATCCTCTCTCTTCTTCGGGCATCGTCGTCGTAACGTTGGATTTCGAATCGTCGCCACCACTTTCCTCTCCGGCGGCACCAACGTTGTTACTGTCCTTGTCGCCGTCGTCACTGTTGTTGTCATTATTAGTAGCAAAACACCTAAGGCTATCAAAATTGGAGAGCTTCGACTTGCCCCATTTGGGTACTCGCGCGCGTGAGAAGAAGCAGGAGGAGGCGCCCCTCAAGCGCGTGAGCTTATGGCACTGAATCCTCTCCCTGAAGGCGCGGCGAACCGGGTTGGAGCGGAACTCCGAGTTCAGAGGCATGAAGCTGCAACTCGTTAGAGTCCCCATTTCGGAACGAAACGACGGTCGTTCAAGCGAAACAAAAAGCGTTTCAGAATGGCATGGATGGATGGTGTTTTTGACCGTCGTTTGAAGGTTTCGGATGAAACGCTGTAATGTCGTTGAAGGTTTTTTTTTTTTTTTGGTTTGGATGTGGTTGCGGGTTGCGGGTTGCGGGTTGCTGCGGCCTTTGGATAAAAATTATTTTTTTAAATATTCAATTAAATATCTTGTACAAAAAGGAAAAAATTGATTAAATATATCTTTTTTTGCCTTGAATCATACCCATTCAATAACGAACTCTTGCTCGCATTGCAGTTAACAACTCCTTTTATTTAAGTACTAACTACTAGTAGTAACTATGTCAAGTAAGGGGTAGTTTAATTTTAAGTTAAATTTTTAAAAAAATTGAACTTATAAATTAAATACCTATATTCAGCAAAAAAAAATACCAATATTCAATTTAGTAAATTTGTAAAAATCAATAATATGGATTTAGATGATAAAGAATCAAGAAAGATAAAACATTTTTTAAACAAAAAAGAAGTAAAGAATACATTTTTAAAAATTGAAAAATAATTTAGTTTGAGGTAAAAAGGGAAATTTAAAAAATAATTAAATCTTATATTAAATAAAAATAAAATTTTGAAAATTTTCAATGTATACATGATATACAATAAGAGATGCTCTCACGTTTAAAAATACTAACTCAATTTTATAATATAAGTGTATATTATTTGGTTATTATTATTAATTACACTTTTAATCCTCTATAATGGTGTAATTTTAGTTTCTTATATTTTAATTGCACAAAGTTGGTTCTTCAAATATTGTAATTGTGTAATTCTGATTCATCCATTAGTCTTTTATTAAATTTTTGATTGATTTTGTTTTTTAGCACTGGATGATAGTGTAATAGCTAACATGTTGTAACACTATGTTTTTCACTATATATGATAAGTAATTTAATTAAAATACAAGAAAAATTAAATTTAAATTTTTTAAGGGCTTGAATAAAGGGTAATTAATGAATATGGTGAAACAATTATATGTTGTTTATGTGTTGTTATGAGTTTGATGGTTTTTATGCGGTTGAGCTTTTGTTTATAAAAGTTGAGAACAATGGATTAAATTTGTTTTAGAAGATGTTAGAACCAAAGATATGAACCATACTTAATCCCTAAAAAATTTGATGGTTTTGATAATATAATGTATATTAAATTTTGATAGACTATTAGATTTCATTGAGTATCATAAAAACATTATTGTCCAAAGCTATTTTGGCATTGAATTTTCTAACCTTGTGTTTGGATAAGGAATTTTAGATTTTCAGGGAATTTGAAATGCATAAAATTTGAATTACTTTGATTTTAATTTCCTTTATTTTTCAAATGTTTTATTTGGATAAATCAATTCAAATTTCTTTCATTTTAAATTCTTTTTGTTTGGATAGGGCAATTCAATTTTCTCCATATGCAAATTTTCAATTTTATATTTTAAATAGATGAAATTTTAATATTAAACTTTATAGAAAATAAACACAATCTAATTTTGAAATATTAATTAAAAAATATTTTTTAATTTTTAATAATTTATAAATACTGATAATTTTAACTAGGGTTGTTTTGTCTGACCACAACCAGTGATGTTTTTAAACTAACATCAATCAAGGCTATTTTTCGGTCGATATCAAATAAGGATTTTTTGTCAAAGTATGTCAGGAATATTTGTCAACTGACGTCAGTCGGAGCTATTTTTTGGCTAACGTTGGTTGAGTCTATTTTTCAACTGATGTTGGCTGTGTTTTTTTACCAACGTCGACTAGGGTTTGTTTGACTAACACTAGCTAGGATTTTTTCGAATGATGTTGACCAAAACTATTTTTAGCTAACGTCGGCCTAAAAAATCCTAACAAGCGTTGACAAAAAAGTCTACCCAATATCGGCTAAAAAATAGTTTGGTCGATGTCGACTAATAAAACCTACCCGATGTTGGCCGAAAAACATCATTGGTCAACATTGACTGAAAAATCCCTAGTTGAAGTTGGCTAAAAAATAGTCTGACCAATGTCGAACAAAAAACCTACCCAACATCGACTATAAAATAACCTTGACTAATGTTGGCTAAAAAAATAGCTTTGATCGATGTCGACCGAAAAAACTCTAGTGGATATCGACTGTAAGAACCTAGTCGATGTCGACTAAAAATAGTCATGCCCAATGTCGGTCAAAAATACGTAGCTGGTGTTAGCAAAAAAACTCTAGCCAACATCAACCAAAAAACTTAGCTAATGTGGTTAAGAAATAGCTCTGATTGATATCAACCAGAAAACCTAGTCGATGTCAGCAAAATAACAGACGTCGACTAAGAAAATCTAGTTGACATCAGCCAGAACACCCTAGTTGACATCGGCTAAAAAATAATCCTAGTCGATATTGGCTAAAAAATAGCTTGTAGAAGCAAAGCTTCATGGTGAATCAAAGCTGATTCAAAGGTGTTTTGATGATAACAATGATGATAACAAAAGATGATGACAAAGGTGATGACAAAAAGCTCAAAGAACAACTCAAGTGAATCAAGAACAATTCAAGAGTTCAAGATAAGAATCAAGAAGAATTCAAGACTCAAGAAGAAAGTTAAGAGTCAAGAATCAAGATTCAAGGTTCAAGATCTCAAAAATCAAGATCAAGATTCAAGACTCAAGATTCAAGAATCAAGAGAAGGCTTAATCAAGATAAGTATAAAAAGTTTTTCTCAAAAATTGAGTAGCACATGATTTTTCTCAAAACATGTTTACCAAAGAGTTTTTACTCTCTAGTAATCGATTACCAGATTGTTGTAATCCATTACCAGTAGCAAAATTGTTTTTGAAAAAGTTTTCAAATTGAATTTACAATGTTCCAATTAATTTCAAAAAGTTATAATCGATTATAATGTTTTGGTAATCGATTACCAGTGCCTTTGAACGTTGAAATTCAAATTCAAATGTGAAGAGTCACATCTTTTCACATAAAAGCCTTGTGTAATCGATTACACTGATTTGGTAATCGATTACCAGTTATTGTTTATGAATAAATCAAAAGATGTAACTCTTCAAAAGGTTTTTGACTTTTTCAAATTGGTTTTAAGTTTTTCTAAAAGTTATAACTCTTCTAAATGGTTGTCTTGACCAGACACGAAGAGTCTATAAAAGCAAGGCTTTGTTTTGCATTTCAAGCATCTTGAACACTTATTCATACAATCCTTTACAAGCCTTGAATCTCTTTGAACTTCTTCTTCTTCTTTGTACCAGAAGCTTTCTAAAGTTTTCTGGTTTTCTAAACCTTGAAAACTTGTGCTATTCATCTTTTCATTATCTTCTCCCTTTGCCAAAAAGAATTTGCCAAGGACTAACCGCCTGAATTCTTATTGTGTCTCTCTTCTCCCTTTTCCAAAAGAACAAAGGACTAACCGCTTGAATTCTTTTGTGTCTCCTTTCTCCCTTGTCAAAGAATTCAAAACGACACAGTCTGAGAATTCTTTTGATTCTTCCCTTTCCCTTATACAAAAGTATTCAAAGGACTAACCGCTTGAAAATTCTTTTGTATCCCCATTCACAAAGTATCAAAGGTTTAACTGCCTGAGATCTTTGTCGTAACACATTGGAGGGTACATCCTTTGTGGTACAAGTAGAGGGTACATTTACTTGGGTTGTTGACTGAGAACAAGAGAGGGTACATCTCTTGTGGATCAGTTCTAGTGGAGGATACATCCACTAGGTTCAAAGAGAACAAGGGATGGTACATCCCTTGTGGATCTTTGCTTGTAAAAGGATTTTTACAAGGTTGAAAGAAATCTCAAGGACCGCAGGTCGCTTGGGGACTGGATATAGGCACGGGTTGTTGCCGAACCAGTATAAAAACTCTTGTGTGTTTGTCTCCTTCTTCCCTACTCTTTTACTTTTCGCTGTGCATTTTAATTTTCGCTTTTACTTTCAGTTAAGTTTCTCTTCTACTCTTTATTCACTTAACAACATAGTAAAAGCCTTAGAAGAGTAAATTTTTAATTAGTAAAGGTTTAGGAATAATTAATTCAACCCTCCCCTCTTCTTAATTATTCTGAGGCCACTCGATCCAACATAACTTTGACTGATGTGAGCTAGAAAAATCTAGCTGACGTCGACTGAAAAATCCTAGTAAGTGTTTACTCAAAAGTTAGTCATGACCGATGTCAGTAGAAAAAATCTAGCCAACGTCAGCCAAAAAAATCATTGATCAACATCAACAAAAAAAACTTGGATGACAACGATAAAAAAAAATCCTTGGCCAACATTAGCAAAAATTTTCCGTGACTGACATTAGTGAGAAAATAACCCTAACCAACATCATCTAAAAAAATCTTAGCTGATATCGGCAAAAATAGCTTTGGTTGACATCATAAAAAAAATTTGTCCGAAAAAACCTCGGTCAACGTCAGTGAAAAACAACTTTTGTTGATGTCGGTCATAAAAACTTTGGTTACCCGTAGTTGTGAGTGTTGAGCGAGAAAGAGTCACGAGCAAGAACGTGAGTTAGAGTGAGCATCTCCGAAAAAAAGAATTTCAAATTTTATATTTTTTTAGAGAATTTGAAATTCCATTGTTTTAGTCAATCAAAATGATTCATACAAATAGCAAAAATTAAATCTCATTTCAAATACTCTATCCAAACAAGCTATTTTATTATGAATCCTTTTAAATTCCTTGAAAAAATGAATTTCTCTGCTAAATTGCTCCATCCAAACACACTTTAACTTTAACCATGTCTTTAATCATATCATTTATGTATGCAACGCAAATTTTCAAACTTTGTTACTTGTTTTTTAGCATCCAACACACTTTAATTGAACAAGCGTCCAAGAGTTTTATGAAATCTAGCATCCAACATGCCAAGTATCTTTGAATGTCTAATTGGAGCTAAGAAACTTACACAATGTTTTATGTTTATATTTCTTTTCGTCCAATCATTAAAGAACACATTGTACATTAAACGAGGATGATTTGTGCTTAAAAGTTTATGTACCTTTTGTTCCCTCTTCTTTTTTAAATCATTTGGATTTCAAGTATATGCTAAGGTAGGATAAAAAAACATATTATCTGCAAAATCATTTTCGTACAAGTAGTGGAAACAATATGGATATTGTTTAGAAAACGAAAAAATACTGTTGTTTTTTTTCTCTCTCCATCCCAAGTTATCATGTTGCAAATAGGACAAGCTCTCTGAGAGAATGAATATCTTTGCAAGACTTTGATCCCTACAATGGTCACATTCTTAAGGCATATAAAGGAATAAGCAAGCATAATAGAAAACAATTCTTGCAATTTGATATCTTGAAGTACTTCCATTAGTGGTATTCAAATCCAAACTGATCCAAAATAAAAATAAAAAACCACTAAAAAAAACCAAAAATCAAACCAAACCAATTCTTTTTGGATTTCTTTGGATGCTTTTTTTCTCAAATTGTCTGGTTCGATTCAGTTTGCGGTTTATATTTTTGAAAATGATCCAAACTGCAATATTTGTACTAACACTTATATTATTTTAGTGTTCTGCATTTTATGTGTATACCACTTGAGTTTCACAATATTTTGTAATGTTGTGTATATAAACCTTATACAATGCATACTACTTTCTTTTTCATATGACATTTTAAAGATATGTTTGGTTTAAAATAGTTGAAATTTTGTAGATTTTTATTATATAAGGTTTAGCATATTAATAAGTTTCGTAGATTGTTATCAACAATTTTTAATGTAATTTTATTTAAAATATGAAAAAATTATATAAATTTTAATAAAATAATATTTTAGTAAAAATCGCAAAAATCGAACCAAATCAATCCGCAAAATATTGGTTTGGTTTGGTTCTAATTTTATTTTAAATGAAAATCGAACCGCATGTGTTTTTTAAATTTGGTTTGGGTGACTTTTGTTGGATCAAGTGGCCTCGGAATAATTAAGAACGGGGGTGAATTAATTATGAACGTGTCTTGACTAATTAAAAATTAATCCTTCTTAATGTTACTATATTCAATTAGGCTTTACTACTAAGTTATGAGAAGGTAAAGAACAGAAACAATAACTTAGACAAAAGTAAAGCGGAAATAAAAAGTGCTTAACGGAAACGTAAAGAGTGTAGGGAAGAAGAAAACAAACACAAGGTTTATACTGGTTCGGCCACAACCTGTGCCTACGTCCAGTCCCCAAGCAACCCACGGTTCTTGAGATTTCCAATAACCTTGTAAAATCCTTTACAAGCAAAGAGCCACAAAGGATGTACCCTCCCTTGTGTTCACTATTACAACCAAGAAGCTACTCGCTTCTTACACAGAATTCTCAAACGATTAGTTCTTTAAATTCAGTGTTTGGGCAAAGAATTCTCAGACGGTTAGTTCTTTGAATTCTTTGTTTGGGAAATCAAAAGAATTCTCAGACGGGTAGTTCTTTGAATTCTTTTGGCAAGAGGGAGAATGAAAGAATCAAAAGAATTCTCAGACGGTTAGTTCTTTGAGTTCTTTTGGCAAGAGGGAGAAGGAATGAAGAAGAAGAATAACACAAGTTTTTGGCCAATGATCTTTTCTTGAATATAGAAAGTATTGAACAAAAACTCTTAGAAGAATGCTTTGAATGAATGAAATAAATCTGTTTAATAATAAAAGGAATCTCTTCTTAAAATTCATGCCATGGTCACATATTTATAGTCATTTGATGACTTAAGTTAAAAGTTTGTGACTCTTGGCAATTTCTTTAAATCTAGTCACTTTAAAAGCTGTGACTTTTTTGAAAACTAGTTACTTTAAAAGTTGTGACTCTTTTTGAAAGCTAGTCACTTTAAAAGTTGTGACTCTTAAAAAATCTTCAGAAACTAGTCACTTTAAGAATTGTGACTTTTGGTAATTTATTTTTCAAAATAAGTCACTGGTAATCGATTACCATCATAGTGTAACCGATTACACATAAACAAATGTGACTTTTCATGTTTAAATTTGAAAATCAAAACGTTTAGAAACACTAGTAATCGATTACATATATTGTGTAATCGATTACACAAGTTTGAAAATGTTTTATCACAAGTTTTGACTCTTGAAATTTGAAATCTCAACGTTCAAAAATATTGGTAATCGATTACATGATCATAGTAATCGATTACTGCTTTGTAAATCAGTTTGAAAAGAATGTTGACTACTGGTAATCGATTACTAGAGAGTAAAACTCTTGGTAAAAAATTTTCTTAGAAAAATTCTCTTGAACAAAATTGTGCTATTCAATCTTTTCTTTTGAAAAAATCTTTTTATACTTATCTTGATGCTTTTCTTGAAGTTCTTGCATATCTTGAGTCTTCTCTTGAATCTTCACTTGAATCTTGACTCTTCACTTGACTCTTGATTCTTGATTGAACGTCTCTTTGATTCTTAAAACTTGTTTTGACTCTTGATTCTTGACTTGAGTCTTTGACATCATCAAAATAAACTTGGTAAGCTTTGCTTCCACAACTTTTCAAAGAAAAATCAAACCAAACCGAGCCACGAACACCCCTAGCTTCCATTATACTATGATATAACTCTCATATTGGATGATCACATATTGAGAGTTTAGTGTGCTATTATTTGCTTATCAGAGTTTTTCTTTAATTAATTTTCATTGTATATCTGCTCTTTAAGAGTTATTTAAATTGTATTTGATTCAAATTATTATTTGTAAGATCATTAGTGACTTAGTGATCAAAGAATATTTAGGTATTTGTCAGTCTTAGGATGATATTAAGGTGTGTCAAAAGTGACCTAGAGAATACTTGTTGTAAGCCATGAGTGACAAAATAAAATACTCTTTTTGCAATTATTTTTTTTATTAGTGGGACATTTCTAAGGTTGAAGGAGAACGGGACAACTCACAATTTGAGTGAACTAGTATAAAACATGTGTTTATACTTATGCTCTTGCGTTTTAACTTGTTTTCTCTTGCTAACACCCTTTGGTTGCACAAATTCATTGCTCACTTGGTTTTGTGAAAACTATTTTAACACTTTGGACAATCCTTTGTAAACTCATTTTAAAAATTTTATTTAAATTTGGTTTTGAAAAATGTTTCATATTTGAGAAAAAAGGTTTTAACTCCTTTCTAGTGTGTTTCTTTTATTTCAATTGGTATTGAAGCTCGACCTCTTGGATTGAGTATTCAATAGTACAGAGGAACAAAGATCTTGAGCAGATAGATGAAAAACGAGGGACAAGATGTCAACATGCCACGTGAAGGGTCAACTGAGCAAGCTATTGTCAGGTATGGACAAATTGATGGTGGTGAGTAGAACAATTATTTTGCTGATCAGGAAAGTCATTGAAGCTACAAAAACGACAATGACAATATCAATCCAAAAACATAAGAGCTTGACCTACCCATTGGAATGTCACACACTCGATGCCTCCCACCCCCTATTCCTTAAGCCTTAGCCAATGTCACAAATCTTAACTTGTGACATACCAAACCGTAGCCTTCCTCTTTGCAACCACTTATCACCTTTTGTCTAATTGGCTACTCCAAGTTATAAGGCTCTATGGTACGTTCCCTTAGACTAAATCCTTAGAATTTCATCTTATGAGGGTCATTGTCACCCTTACATGCACACTTACACAAAAACTCTTGTTTGTAATTATCGATTCCTTTTATTTAACTACAACTTAATAGTAATTGTGTCATGAAGGGGTACTTTAATTTAAGTTAAAATTTTAAAAATAAAACAAAGAAATGTAGAGGGATCAAGTGACACTAATGTAACTTATACCAACTAATACATCATTCAACAACTTTCAATTGATAATTTTATCTCAAAATTCAATAATGGATTGAAAGTTCCTTTCATAAAGATCACATTTATCAAATTATATATTAATAAAAAAATTATTTGATACCTCATTCATATATATCAAAATTGTCATAATATTATATTTTTTTTAAAAATATAATCAAATATGAATCATTTAATTACCTTATTATTAACATCCAATTTTCATAAATTTTGACACAAATAATCAATGTAATATATAATTATAATTAAATAAAGATCTACCAAATTCACATGTTATATAAAGTTATTGAATTGTTAATAGTTGATGTAAGTTATATTGGTGTCAATCATTTGATCTCTCCTCTAATTTTGATTTTTACAATTATAATTTTTTATTCTTATTGGTCTGTTAAGTGTCGACTAAAATTGTTTGAATGAAAATGGCCTGACTCATTTAATTCATATTAATTATAAAGGACGTTGACGACTTTAGAAGAAAAGAATTAAACAAATATTTTTTTTAACTATATAATAAGGACCAAATGAGACATTTTAAAAAGGAATACCATGATACTCTCTTTCACACTTTTATCCTAATTGACGGAAATATTTTAAAATTATTAATTTTGATAGATTTAATATTTAAATTAGAGGAGAAAATCATTAAATGATAGGTACAATTCACAAAAAGAGATGATTTTTTTAATTAAATTTTAGTCGATCACAAAGAGATTGTTGAAAAAAAAGTGTTAACTAAAATATTGTTAACATTTCTCAATTTTAAATTATAGGGACTAATATTGGGTCTATAAATATTAAAAGGATAATTAAATCTTTATTTTATTTTATTACTAATTACTTAAGTTCAGCAAAGAAAATATTAGTAATTACGTAATAATTATTGGCAATAATTTTGAAAAAAGGAGTGAAAAGGGCACGGGCTGTATTTGTAGCGGTACCGTAACGTTACTTACCCTCTACGCATTTCCAAAACCAATTTCCCCGCGTAAGAGGAAAACATTGTCGCCTTGAAACAACGCAACGCTGCGAAAAAGAAAAATAAACAAATATATAGTTGTAAATTACTTTAAACCCATTCAAACCCAAATCAAAATATGCCCTGTCACTCGCACCAGCGAAAGCAAAAATCGAATTGAAGGCAAAGAGCGCGGAGCGGAGCGTCGTAGTTCAGAGGCTCCCATCCCATACCCATGAGATCCTTCTCCTCTTCCCTCTTTCTCCTTCTCTTCTTCTTCTCTTCTTCACTCTCCAATCCCCAAAATGCCCCTCTCTCACTCAAAGGTAAGAACCACGCCCTACTTATAGTATAGGGCATTTTCTCATCATATATTAATGATTCCTAGGGTTCCTTCTCCCCTTTTCAAATTCCACTACAAAACCTCGGATTTTCAAAATGCGTGTTCACCATGCTTAGTTTAATTACTACTTTGTTCTTACTTGATGTTATTATTACTACTACTGCAGGTGTTGATATTGAAAGGCCGGTTTTGGAGTTCTCCCCTTCCGTTCTTCCCGGTATTTCGGGTTCTCTAGGTGTTAAGGACGCTTTACGATGCGAGCGTGTTCGGGTTTCGGGCATCTCGAGAGTGAAACTTGGGAGCTACGCTAATTCGTACCATGTTACTTTGGCTCCCTCCGTTTCGATCCCCGAGAAGTTGCATAGCAAAATTCAGGTTTGCTTCCACAGGTAAGCACGCGCAACTTGGAACAGCAGAACATAGTTTATCAATTTTGCGGATTTCGTGCTTTAGTTTGATCCCACTGGTTTAATGGTTTAATTTTGTTACATTCATTATACAATGTTTAATGGAAATACTGACACGACAGTACATTAGATTAGAGTATCATGCCAGTGTTTCTGTTAAATATTATGATAAGTTAATTGGTATTAGATGAACTAAAATTGCATAATTAAAAATTGTTGGAGGATCAAATTTGTGAAAAAATAGTTTGGAGCTAAAAATCACGAAATTGAGCAAGTGGGGGAGCAAAAGTGCGATTAAACCTTATTTGCTGTCGTTGCATGTACTTTGCTCTGGTACATGCTCATTGTCTTCCTATCATTGTTTCAACTTCTTGTGAATTTGAAATTGCCATTTCTTATATACAATGTATCTGCAGGAATGAAACAGTTGGATGGTGTCAGTGTGAGAAAGATGAGTGGAGGGGGGTGCAGAAGGGGGTCTGGAATGCTGTTATGTCACCTTATGAAACGAGATATGTTGATGTGAGGATCAATGGAGAAATATTGGGTTCTGTTACAGTTGCTATTGAAGAAGGTTAGTTTCTTCCAGCTTATTTATTTATTTATTTTGGGGGGGAGGGGGTTGTTCTTTTGTTTTCTCTATGATTTTTTATGTACTTTTGGTGCTAATTTTTGTATGTTATAAAAATGTTGCAGATTTTCAGCAATGGCGCCTTGTTTGTCTTGCAGTAGGATTGATACTGTTGTTGTTGGCTCCAACTGTTAGCAGATGGGTTCCGTTTTATTATAGCACTTCAATGGCTATAGGGATCTTTCTTGTCATTATAATCCTTCTTTTTCAGGTATATAAATTACTCCCATATCATATATGGGTTTCATTTTGTTTCACTGCTTCCAAGTTCCCCTTTATTGTTTGACAATTGCCATGTTTTCTAACTAATTTCTTCTAATTATGATGTAGGGCATGAAATTAATGCCAACTGGAAGAAAAAATATCTTCTACCTTACCATATATGGTTCAGTGGTGAGTTTGATTTAATTTTTGGCCATTGCTTGCTTCATATTTTCATATTTCATGCATAGATTATTGTGCTTAATATTATTACTTGTGTTGTTTCAGGTTGGAGCTGGGTCATTCCTTTTGCACCAATTTTCTTTGATCTTAAATTCAATTTTTCAGAGTCTTGGGATGAGTGAAGAGATGCACAATCCAGTAAGTATAGCAGTCCATTTCTACTTTAGATAACTCAGTGCATATACAATGCATGCTGAATGGCTAACATCTATTTATTTACATGTCTGGATTTCTAATCCTTTTTGTTAGATTTTTCTTCAGACCTATTATGTATGATTAGCTAACATTTTGGAACTCATTCTATACATTTTGTTTTTGCAGTCAATGAGTCATTCTTTTAATTTCTTCCCCTTGTTTCCGATCTTCAGAACATGTTGTGCTAGCTTTTTTGTTCATTTAGAATAACCTTTGGTACACGATATTTATTTCTCTTTAGGTTAGCAAAAAATTTTGGTCAACAGAAATTAGTTGCTATAGAGGTGGGAATGATTTCCTCTTTTCCAGTATAACAATTTAATTTTCTGGAACAATCTCACCCTTTCTATATATACTTGTTACCTTGATGCTTGCTTCATCCATCACTTACCAATGGTTAGTCCTTGATCCATGGTTACCCACTTACCCTCTATCTATCACTTTACACACTCTCTTACCCTCTTTGTGGTCCTCTGTTTAATGCTGCATAATTCTTGATTGCTGGAACTCTGGCCATCTTTACTTGTCTCTTGGACATATATTATCATCAACTGTTTCCCTTCCTATGGGATTTGGCTTGTGTATCAGACATCTTCAATTCTCTCAAAATAATTTTGCTTGATGCTTTTCAGGTTGCTGTTTTTGTAATACTGGGCATCATCTTGGCTGGAGCTGCTTTAGGCTACTTGATCGTTAGGAGGTTTGTTATTTCAAAAGAAGATGGTAGTGTGGATGCTGGGGTTGCTCAGTTTGTGAAATGGGCTATGCGCATTATTGGATCCACTTTCATTTTGCAGGTTTGTAACAACTATCAAGTATTCTAATTTTTGTTTATAACTGTTGAAAATATATTTTAACTTTTAAGGGTGTCAATGTGTCAGTTTGGTATATTTTAAATTTACGTCATAAATTAAACTTGATAAATCAATAAAAAAAAATCAATATTTGGATTTTAGAATTGGAAAAATTTGATATAGCCATTCGGGTAAAAAACAATGAAAGCTGCAGAATATTTTAAGCGTAAACAGATAAAATATAAAAAATAGCTAAAAGATGATTGAAAATATGATATACACTGGTAAAAGGGGTCTGTTCCTTTTGATTTGATAATGAATGAAATATAGCATAGTAGTGAAATGATTATTTTGAAAACCTAAATGAATGAAAATGATGTTAAATATAAAATATAAATAATAAAAAAATAGTTATGACTTTTTAAAATGTCTGCACAGATAAATTTAAAAAATAAAATAGTATAGGTTGTTAAATTTTGTGAAATTGGTATAGCTTGGTAATTTTATATGAAGTGGCATGGTTTGGTAATAATGTCATTGCTTTTCTTTTTCAACTTGATTTTCACATTTAAGTTTGTTGGATCCATGAATAGTTGAGTTGGTGCTGAGATGGATATGTTTATCTGTATTTAAAATTAGCACTTTATGTTTATTAAAACCCTTCTGTAGCGATGTCTAACCATTTTGGTCTGTTACATACTTCTATTTTAAAGGATACTGTTCACTTCACTATTTATTCTGATTTTCATTTTTCTGTCAGAGCACTCTTGATCCTCTTCTAGCAATTGGAGCTTTGATCTCTTGTGGAGCTGCTTGCAAACTTATTTCTGCCATAAAATGGCTTTGTGGATGGTAAGTATGACTTCACTTTGCGCTTTATTTTATTTTTTCATGTAGAATCATTTCTACCGGACATGTTTGTCATATTTGCATGTTTTCATTCAATTTATTCTTCCAGGTAACCTGAATGTTTTTTTCACCTTTCACTTTTAAGTCTGGCTATATTGTTAGTTTTGTCTGAGGAAAAATAGATTGGATTACTGTCATGATGCTGACAATTTGTTAATAAGGCATTTTGGACGTTTCCATGCATTGTTATATTTTACTTTCGTAGAATTTAAATGCACAGAATCATATTGTAGGAAATGGTTACTGATTAGATGGTTGAACATTGTAAACAATTTTGTCCATTTTACTGTTGAGGGCGAGCCCTGGTGCAACGGTAAAGTTGTGCCTTGGTGACCTGTTGGTCATGGGTTCGAATCCGGAAACAGCCTCTTTGTATATGCAAGGGTAAGGCTGCGTACAACATCCCTCCCCCATACCTTCGCATAGCGAAGAGCCTCTGGGCAATGGGGTACGAAGTTTTACATTGTACAAGAACCAAGAGAAACCCACTAGGCCGAACCTAGTGGTGGGGAATGGGTTTCTTTTTTCATCTCATTGTTTGTCAGAGAAAATACATGAACCTTCAAGCTTTTCACATCTAACTATGCCATTATGATTTAATGTAGGTATGAAACTTCAAATGACGACTATTCGCTGCAATGGATGAGAGGAAGACGCGGTCGTGCGGAATTCCTTAGCAAGTCAACCCCTAAAGGGAAACATTGGAGTAGCCCTAAAGGAAAATTGTGGAATAGCCCTAGAAGATCAGCATGGTCTGACTCTCCTGTCAGAGGTATTGTTTCATGTTCCAATCTTTTGATATATATGATTACTACATTTGTCCAAGAAAGATTTCATATTCTTTCTGCAAATTGAACAAGATCCTCAAATCTTCTGAATTTTGTTTTCTGCTTCTGAAATTTTCGGAAATTCTTTGTACTTAGTTGCTTCTGCATACAAGATGACCTATTGTGAGTCATCATATGCTGATTTCTTTTTTTCACTTTCAGTTATTTCATTTTTGGCATGAATTAAACAAACACTACAAAATCAGTTTCAGTGCTGGATCTTTTCATTTTCAGAATGAATTGTGTTTTCCAATAGGCCCTCAGTCCAATGTCCAAACAGCCTTTTGTTGGTGCAATTTTTTTTTAATAATGAACTTGGGTGAAGTGTTATAAAATGTTTTTTTTTTCCAGATATTTTACACTTATTTAAACATATGAAGCTTCTGGAGAAATGTTTTTATTGCAATTTTTTTATCTGATTCATTTATCTGTTGCAGGTGTTGTATCACCATCTTCCGGGATTTCGTCACAATCTTCAGGGACTCAAGCAGGGCAGAATTATTATTCAACTTTCCACAAGACCCGGAACAGAAAGAAGTTCACAAAGCAAGAGTGGGATGAGTTCACAAGAGAATCCACTAAGCAGGCTCTAGCAGAATGGGCAGCTTCTCCAGAATTCACTGATTGGATCGTTGAGCATGCAGACCGGATACAAGTCCTTCCAAGCGAGAGTTCGGATGAGACAATGGGAAGTGAATCGGATTCCACAGATCGAGGAAGTGGAAGAGGATTTGGGCTTTTTAATTGGCAGTGACTTGAGTATAAATTAGAATGTACTAACAAGCGGAAATAGTGAGTTAGGGAGCAATGGCAATAGTGTTTTAGCCTTTTAGGTAGGAATTTAGGTTTGCTTGCTGTAGCCAACTCTGTAGATAGTTTTATTAGTTTGCCTGGATTTTCCAAACTGCAAAGCCTGGGCAATCTTACGAAATTTATTGTTATTGGTTAGTTAATTTTTTGCCATGTTTTTGTTGCTCGTGTTATTTTTAGTTTGTAGTAGTGTGTAATTCTTCTTGCACTGTAAAATCTTTATCAGTTGGATTTCAATTGCTTTTATCAATGTGTCTTTGGATAGAAATGTTAACATGTTATACCTTGAAGCTTTCTTTGTTTCAAATTTTAGGGGTGCTAGTTAACATGTTTTTAAGGTTAATTTTGAAAACAAAATAATCATGTAACCAAATCTATCATTTCTTTTAACATAATAGGAGTGTTATTTTGCAAACCTTAAAATTTTAAGGTATATACATTTTTAAAATTTAAAAATTAAGTTGTCCGTAACCAAAATACCATAATGCAAAATCACATTATTTACTAAAATATATATTAAAGAAAGTGTCTAGCATAGTGTGCTAGATTTCTTTTTTATTGGACATCTTATATACAATACTCTAAAATGCTTCTTTTTTTTTAATTCCCAATGCATAATATCAACAAATACAATTAATTTTATACCAACCAACTTAACCATTATTATAATAACAACATCCACAATTAAATTTACAAAGTTTTGCACTAATCAATTTAAAAAATATACACATATAATAAGAAGTATTAAATTTACAAAGTTTTGCACTAATCAATTTAAAAAATATACACATATAATAAGAAGTATTGAAATTATTACTAGTAAGTCGTAATAAAAAATTATTATTCTGGAGATCACACGCATGTCACGTGAAGAACTCCATTTGGTTTAGTTTAGGTGCTAGTGAAGTGAGTGAGCGAGCAAGTGAGGCTCCCCAGCCACTTTCCCAACCCAAAACCTCTCTTCAACCCTTTCTTTCTCCAATCCCAAACCATCATGTATCTTCCCCGCCACCACATCCTCACCAGACTCTCCCCTTATCGCCGCCACTTCTCCCACTCCGCCGCCGCCGTCCTCCGGCCTCCGGGGCCGGAGCCCCTCACCTACCTGGACGGCTTCCCCCGCCCCGATCCCAAGCACGACGAGACGATCCTCGCCATCCCCCGCGCCGACTCCGGCAAGAACATCTCCGCCAAGGAACGCCGCGCCGGGCGGCTTCCGAGCATCGTGTTCGAGCAAGAAGACGGCCAGCACGGCGGCAACAAGCGCCTCATCTCCGTCCGCACTGACCAGATCAGAAAACTCGTCAACCACCTCGGCCGCTCCTTCTTCCTCTCCCGCCTCTTCCACCTCCAAGTCCGCGCCCACTTCGACTCCGAGGATGACTTCGTCGAGACCGTACGCGTCTTGCCCCGCGCGGTTCGCTCTTTCTCATTAGTTATATTCTTATATTATATGTATCGTTTTGGTTTGATAACTGATCCTGTGCCTGTGAATTTGATGATTGTTGTGATGCAACGCACGTGTTGAAATTGATGATGATGGTTAGTGTTGAACTTTTGAAGATCCTCTCCCTCATTTCGCAGATTCATTTGAAAGCTGGGACGGATGCGCCGTTGAATGTGACTTTTATTAGGGCTCCGTCGAACGCTCTGTTGAAGGTTGACGTTCCTCTTGTGTTCAGAGGAGAAGATGTATCGCCTGGACTCAAGAAAGGTTAGCACTATTGGAGTCTCATAATTTTCTATGTAATGTTAAGGCATGTTTGGAGAAAAAATGAATTGTGATTCTTCTATAGTTAGGATTTGTTTGGATAAATTACTCCATAATTGCACTTCTAGGAGAAGAAATTAAGAAGATAAAATGAATTGAGTTTCTTCTACAAGTTAAAATCGACTCATGCACTTAATTTTTATAAAAGTTGGCTCATTTAATTTCTCCAAAAGCTGAGGTGCATAAGTTGCTTTTAGCTTATGAAAAAAGCTTGATGCATTTTACCTTCGTATTTTCTTAGTATAGAAACTTTCTTCAAAAGCTGAGGTGAATAAGTTGATTTTAACTTATGGGAGAAACTCAGTACATTTGACCTCGTTTTCTTCTCTTATCAAGTGTTTATGGAGAAGTGTATCCGAACATGGCCTAAATTTATGATATTCACTCGCCGCATGATGCCACCTCTTCCTCATTTCTCTCTACTTTTTATGGTGTGAAAATGTGTATGTAATTGTAAATATTCTGTTTGAATTGCACATATTTTTTCTATAAATTTTGGAGGCAAGGAGAGAAGCTTGAGCTTAAAGTTTCATTAGATATTTATAAACTCAATTATCATTGGCATAGTCTATCAACTTGATGGAAGTCTTCAGGTCTGGATAGGTTGAATTTAATGCTTGTAGGTTTCATGTGAAGTTGTGAATGCAATGGATTTTGTTTTTTTGTGTATGAAGAGTTCGGATTTGTGTTTCATTTGGGTGACTATGCACACCAAATTGTGGCTTAGTGGTATGGAATATGGATAATCTTTTTGATGATAATTGGTAGATAAATAGGTCTAAGGCTGAGTTTTTTATTAACTGAGTGAAAAGGCTCTATGGAAAGAGGGATGGTCAAGTGCTTGAGGCTCCCACCATTGTAAGGTCCGAGTGTAGTGGCTGTGTCTGTGACTGAAACGCATGACTACTAGGTTGCTAGGTTTTGAATGACCTTACTATTATTGATGTAACGCTGTTTAAGAATGATCTCCTATTAATATGCCAGTTTCTGAAGTTTATCCTGTATAATGTTTATATAAGGTAAAATGGATGATCTTTAAGTCATTTAGTTCTTTGTAGTATGTGCTACTGTTAATCTGATGGCAAATTGTTTACAGTAAAGATATTGCCATTTGGTATTTTAAAATATGCAATTTTTTTCTTTCTAATAGTTTCAACTAGGGTCAAGTTTATTTTGAGTAGCACTAGTAGACATGTCCAATATCTCCTTTTTAATAATTTGACTGATTTGTTTTCTTACTAAATATCTATTAATTATCTGTTGTTTGTAAAGCAAAACTGGTCTTCTGTTCTTCTGGTATGTATACTCAGATTATGAACTATTTGAATTCCGTGGGCAATTATAAGCATTTATTCTAAATTTTAGAAGGCTGATCTGCATTTAAAAGACTATGGTTGAGAATATTATTTGGCAACTCACAAGATGCTTGTGTAACTAGTAGATTTATAAAACAAATTAGAGTATTGTCTTATTTAGGTGCCTGATGTGGGATAGTTACTATTACGAGGATAGAAGATTAGTTCTGTAAAATAATTGGAATTTAAGATTATGTTAAAGCTAATATGCATGGGAGTTATTTTGCTGCAGGCTATATGCTTATGTTTAATCATGCAAAGTGAATGGCTGATAACTAATTATTGAACATTTCTCTCTGTTCTGCATGACACCTACTTATCTAATGGATTACATCTGTGCTACCTGGATGTATGGATATTAATGCCTTTAACATTATGGAAATAAATTTATGACAAAACATTCTGTTTTGCTCATTGTTTTATGTGTATAATGTTTTACTTTCTTGAGTATTATTCAACACATTAGAAATTTGGCAGGTGCTTCTTTGAATACCATCAAAAGGACTGTCAAGTACTTATGCCCTGCTGACATTATTCCCCCATACATTGACGTTGATCTAAGTGAGTTGGATGTGGGCCAGAAGTTGGTCATGGGAGATCTCAAAGTTCATCCTGCTTTAAAACTTCTTCAGTCAAGAGATGAAGCTGTTGTTAAAATTATGGGCCAAAGAGTTTCTGAACTACAAAAGAAAAAGTAACTGCTCTTTGTATCTTTGGGGGTTATTGCTGCTGCGCTGAAGCATTTTACAGCTAACATGTATCGTTCATGGTCATTTTATTAGTTGATTCATGGCAGCAGTGAGGGACAGTTGTAGAATTCCAATGTTAGTCTTTTGTTAGGTTCCTTTTCTGTGCCTATTCAGTTCCTTCCCATATTTCAATTCTTTGCTTCTGCCGTTTCTTTTGGCAAAAATGAATACCTAGGGGATGAGAATATGAAGTTGATGCGTTGAGTTTTTGCATGCAATATCGATTGTTCTGTTTTGGGTTATTGGGTACAAGCAGAGAGGGTTACTACCACTGATGTCCTCATGTCCTTGATAAATAAATACTTCACACCGCCTTTCTAGAACTCCAGTTTGAATTTAAAGTATCTGGCAGTTGATTTATGAAGTTATAAATTTATTTACATTTAGTCAATGTTTGCCCTAATATTAGTTTTTGTTTTTTTGTCCATGTTCTAAAAAGTGTGCGTGTAGATAAATTGTTCATAATGATATGAAATTCAATTGCTGCAAAGTGTCTTGTAGTTTACAAAATTAGTTCTCTTGCATTCAAAGTTTGACCTTCGTGTGGAAGTAATCTATCAAGGTAACCCGAGTTGGTGCAGAAGCAAATGTCCTAAAATAAAGGAATGGATGCGCTGTAGTGACATTTCCACTGCAAAGAATCTTTACCTTTCATTAAATTTTATTAATATAATATTTTTTTATTATGAAATAAAAGTTTTAAAAAATCAATGGTGAGATTTTAACACTGCAGAGGATCATGTTTATCATGTTTTTCCCCATTGCAGAGGATCTATTCCCACTAAACTAGCTATTGTCCTAACAAGTATACAAACATCTATGTTTGGTATGGGTTTATGCTTAGCTTGGATCGTGTTATGGGTATGTTTGTGTGTGCTCATGTATTATGTCTTTTATTAGATTAGCTCCAACCCTATATGATAAGACATGCATGCCCATGATTAAGGTTTTATTTCATCTCTTAAACAAGTTTAGTAATAAGCATAACGGTCTTATTGTTTTGAAGGAGAGAAGAACCTATGATTAGTTTTTCAAACGAACAATTTCAATGAAACCTTTTAATTTCTTATTTTACCATGTTCAAATTTAAGTTCAAACAATGTAGGTTAAAGAACTAATAATGTTGTAAGCATAAAAATTGGGGGATATCAAATTCTCATGTTGTGTCAAAATCTAGGCATGTAGACAAAGAAATTTATTGTAACAATATGCTCAAAGGCCTTTGTATTCAACAAATACTGTTAGTATGACCAAGCTTAATGAATGAGGTAAGAAATATGTCGGTATGAATATAAAATGAAATTACAATTATGTTGACTCTAAAAATAGAAAAAGTTTTTTCGTGAGTTGTAGGAAAATGAAGGGAGGTCAAGAGTGTCTTTTTGCCTGTTTTTGAAAAAGATGTAGGTGGGAAGAACAAAAAATTTGGTGTGAATAGAAACACCTATGAGTTAAGCATGTAGGTGCACAAGAACATGTATCGGGTGGTTCGAGTTTTTCCTGATAATCAAAAGTCGAGTACGAGTATGAATATGAGATTACTATACTCATCCCGACCCCGAACCCGGACTTGCCCCACCACTTAAAATTTTTAGAATTTTTGCATAATTTAATCAAAAGGCCTAGAATTTTTATTACTTGTTAATTTTATTTTAGAATTTTTACATAATTTAATATTCTTTTCTTAACGATTTTTGTAGACACATGCGCTATAATAAATTTATTGACAAGTAGTTAAAAATAAATGTTAAACAATCAATTTATTTTTTCTAAAATCAAATTTTTAATATTTTCTTTACAAAAAAAATATTTTTCTAATTTGAATCGGGTACGAGACGGGATCGGGGATACCCGATACTCGACCGGTATGAGGATGGGATAATAAATTTTAACCTATAGGATATCGGGTACAGGTATGAGAACATATTGGGGAGTCGGGGGCGGGGATTGGAGAAACAATACTCATCCCCACCCCATTGCCATGTCTACCTGCCATTTACCGAAGCTCAAGAATAAGCCATCTTTCAATGGAAAATATTTTCTTACCAGCTTATATATAGAAGTCTTCAAAGAAAAAATCAGATATGACACGAAATTAAACAATTTTGTAAACTTGATCTTCTAAGCTTTTCATTTTAATGTTCTTTGAAAACAAAGCTTTTTGTCTACGCTTAAGTTTCATATCCACATTCAATTGAATTATCGAGCAAACCTTCATTTTTTTGTGAAAGTCTTAAGAGATCTAGTGACAAAGAATACTTGATTGTATAACTTTGCGTTATAAGCTTGAATTGTTGGTGAAAAAATCTTTTGTTGTTTCCACTGTTCAAAATCATGATTGATTGTCAATTATGAACTCACAAATTTCAAAATGATTACTAACAACGATCAATAACAAACTCATGAGTATATATGTCAAGAACAAGATAAACTTGAGACATGTAAAATTTGGGCAACAAAATTGACAAGTATTTTTGTAAGATAACCCCAAGAACTCAATGAGAAAAGAAAAACGGAAAAACACTCTAGAATGTGAAAGAAAGTACCCTTTTTATAAATATTAGCAAAAATACAAATACTTATGCTTGTGTGTCCACATTTTTATTACACTAACTTTAATTTATTTATAACAATATTTAAAAGATATCATTGAAATCATAATAAAAATTATTCATGAAACATCTCATGCGAATATACATAGAGAGAGGAAAGTGAATGGGTAAATATGATAAGTGATATGATGTAATAAAAAAAATAAATAAATAAAGATTGTGTGCATACGATTTTGCTTACCAAGTATCTAAAAATGACAACTCAATCAAAATATAGTCTCCATTCATTTATCTATTTCAAGTTTTTATATTGATAACCTTTTGGGAAATTTGTTTTCTTTCTTTGAGCCATGTAAAATTTACAAGTCAACTATCATTGAAGATGAAAAGCTTTGGCTTTATCCTATATATCTTCCATTTCATTTGAAAATGCATTAAGGAGAACCATCGCATGCACTGCAACTGATCAAGTACACACTGTATACTAAAGATAAACAATTGGGAATCAAAATACTATTATGGCATGTATAAAATACAACACTATATAAAAATCATATACATACAAAAAATACTAAGAAGCATTAGAATCAAAAAAGGGTGTTGTGGTCTAAATAGTGAAGAAACAATTGATTGAAAACAAAGCTCTAATTAAGTCTCTAACAACTCTATCTTGAATTGCATCAAATAACTCGGTAGATAGATTCATGGATGGATGCACAACCACCACGCAATATTTTGTCACGAAATGTTCAGAAATAACAGCCGAATGTGCCAGTAAAAAAAAAAGAAAGAAAACAACCGAATGTGCTGTTATGAATTTGACCTACCCTTGTTCCATCACTTTTGTAGACTTATCCTTCTCAAAGCTATTAAGCCACCTATTTATCTCAGGTTTCAAAATTGAACCTTTCATGCTGCATGAGTAAAAATGTAAAAAATGTTTCAGAAACTTAGAATAAAATTTTTAAAGAAATAAAAACATTTGGTTCATTTGGAATAGGATTAGGAAGAGGGGGAAAGACAGAGTTTTAGTCTTTATAGTATCCTATTTGCCCTTCGATCTAGTGCTATCTACAGTGAAAGATAAACTTGCATTTGATATGATCCAGTTAATCAGTAAAGAATGGTTTCAACACATCAAATGGAAATGCTCGTGATGGTGCATTGGTGCCTCTCCACTAATGAACTGACCAATTTCCAGTGAGAAGAACCATATAAAATATATATAAGGAACTACCTCTGATTTTTATCCTCTTAAAAAAAGCATCTTTTATGAATTTATGAAACAACCTCATACAATAACGTACGCAACAACAAAAAATAATTAATGATTACAGTGCTGGTGCATTCAGATTTTGGAGTCGTGGATTTGGTGCCGCTCTGCCTTCGTTGTTCATTGTCGAACAACAAATAAGGTCCATGCTGAACATGAATAAAGACACTGCCACAAACTTGAGGCAGAACTTTATCCAAGTGATGAATCTCCACAGTTCTTTCATTCTGAGATATAAATTGCGCTAACTATTTTTATCACGCTTAATAAATAAATTTGATGAGATAAAACCTTACTTAGTCCTTTTTTTATATCAAAAAGGATAAAAACTTATAAGAGAATGCTTGATTTATATTAAAATATTATAGAAAATATTTTTATTGTATAAGCATTTGATAGGCATAAAAACTTACAATCACATGAATAAGAAAAGTGTTATTATTCAAAGTTATATAGAAAGAACTAAACCAAAGATTATAATATCCTATTGAGCTTTTTATTTGAAATGGAAAATACAATTAAGAATATCACAGGTACAGTTTAAGAGATATGGACAAAAGCAAATTTCTGGTTTCATCAATAAGCAAAATTTGATTTTGTAACGAGAAATACTCCACATTTTCTTAATTTTCTCTTGGATCCCCTGCGACAATTATTATTTCTCATTGCAAGAGAAAATTAAGAAAATAATAATAACCAATCAAGAGAAAAAGAAATAAATGTTATAAATCCCACTCAAACAAGAATGTAACTGCCCATTAAATAGGAAGCATATGTAAACGGGATCCAAGCTTCAATTGGTTGATCAGAATGTCTGAATTATTGTAAACCGTCTTTAATTCTTACGGATAAAAAATAATATCTACGTCCAAGTTGTATCCAAAACAACCTAAGTTTAAAATATTAACTAAGCAATATCAATGATTTACATACAAACTCAAGTGCACATGAAATTACACATGCACAACTTTTCAAAAATCTATCAAGAAAAATGCTAACATGTAGTAACCCACTCAAGAACAAACTTATTATATGCAAAGAAATAGGAAAGAATGATAAGTGAAATATATGAAAATGATGCACTTCCTATACAATTTTAGCTTCTCTTTCATGACAAAGATCAATTGATTCTTCAAGGTAAGAAAAAAATAAATTAAGGGTGATGACACACAAGGTCTTTAAGTTCTCTTAGTGAAAATTTATGTGTAATAAAAAAATGAGTATCACACATGAGAATCTTCAAAAAATTTATTTTTATAGACCTTGAACAAAAATAATCAATTATATACTAGAAATAATCGATTAATTTGTTCTTATCAACACTTGAGTATCATGAAGAACATTATAATTAATTATTTTTCCAAATAATTGATTTACTGTGAGAATTTGATTGTGCTTCAAAACTAAATAATTGATTATCTTAAGTTGATAATTAAATATCATCTACCAGCCTTAAGCAATTATGAAAATTAGAGCCCGAGATAATCGATTAATATATTGTTCTTAGATTGAAAACTTAAGAATTTTCAAAACAGTTTTCGTCTTGATTCAATCCTTAACAATATATAGCCATGGATCTTTACTAAAATATCAATATGGAAAAACTGAAATGCATTTCTAACCTATGATGCATCACACATATTCGAACATATAAAGTAATAATCATATATCCTAGTTAGGTTAGAATTCATTCTAACTTGAGCTTTTACAAATTACATAACATATCATTGAAACTAAAGCACAATATATGTCTTCATTCTCTACACTTTTTTAAAAAAAATATTTAAAAAGTATACGTACACAATTCAATCCCTTTCCATTAACTAGTCTAATGTTGTTCTTGAACAAATAAAGATTTTAAATATACAAGAACTAAAAAAATCTATTTTATGGAACTAAAAAATCATTTAAGTTCATGTATATTTTATTTGTCAATCTTGTGGGAGGACATCATAAGACCTAGAAGTCGATGATACTTTTTGGGACGAAAACTAAAGTTGTAAATGAGTAGAGTTTGATTTAGTTTTAAATTTCACTCAAATTTAATATGAATCTTTATTTTTAAATTGAATTGTGAACATCTCAAATTTTATATGATTTAAAATTAAAGTTATTTTTACATATTTTTATTTATTTTATCCAAAAATAAAATTAATTTGAAATTAATTAAAAAAAATTAATTATATCAATTTAATAATGTGAATATATTAATTAATATATATGTTAAATTTATAATTATTTTACATGTTTTTATTTATTTCTTATATAAAATAATATTAAATTAATTAAAAAATAATTATATCAATTTAGTAATATAAAGCATTTAATATATAAATAAATAGATAGATATAAATTAAACTGGTTCAGAAATCAATGAAATCAAGTTATATTTAACTCAAGTAGGTCAACTCGTTTATTTGACTTATTTAAGTTCAATTTATTTGATTAGTTAAACAAAAGAATTGTGAGATCAAGTTTCGAATTAAGTTGAAATTGGTTCCGTTCATCATCGATCTATCCCGTGCCCGTGGAACATTGAAGAATCAAGATCAGATCAAACTAATAAAAGAAAAGAAAAGAAAATATCTTCAAATCATTAGTTTCGTTTCATTTCATTCCTCCTCTTTCTCTATACTATTTACGTTTCAAGTAAAAAACAAAAAAAAGTTGAAGGAAAGCCAAAACTAGATTAGATTAGAACCAAACCAACAACAAATCATCTATCTATCTCGCGCAGATCCATTTCCCTTCACTTTCCCGGGAGAAAAAGAAACCTCCGTTTCGCGAGAAACCCCGTCCGTACATGGTCTGTTCACGCGGATCGGGTTGATTGACCACCACCACCACCACCACCACCACCATCGCGCGTGAGATGCACACCGCGAGCAGGAGCAACGGCGGCGGCGTGCTGGCGTCGCGGACGAGTTCGCGGTCGGTGACGGAGACGGTGAACGGGTCGCACAAGTTCGTGATAAAGGGATACTCCCTGGCGAAGGGGATCGGAGTGGGGAAACACATCGCCAGCGAGACGTTCACGGTGGGAGGGTACCAGTGGGCGATATACTTCTACCCGGACGGCAAGAACCCCGAGGACAACTCCGCCTACGTCTCCGTCTTCATCGCCCTCGCCTCCGAGGGCACCGACGTCCGCGCTCTGTTCGAGCTCACGCTGCTCGACCAGAGCGGGAATGGTAAGCACAAGGTTCACAGCCACTTCGATCGCTCGCTCGAGAGCGGGCCCTACACTCTCAAGTATCGCGGCAGCATGTGGTTAGTTTGTGCGTCAACGCTTTCTTTGTAGTTTAGGGTTAGGGTTAGATTGAATGGTTATGTTTTCAAGGGACGGTGAAATCGAGAGTAATATGATCTTTCTACTCTTTAATTTTAACTCTGATATCTCTTTTGGTAGTTCCTGCATGGCTCTGAATGACATGGTAGATGTGTTTTTGGTGCATAAGGAAAGAAAGCAAAAGAGTGTGGTTAAGTTGCACAACTCAATTGCAATCTCAGAATGTCTTGGATAGTTCTAATGATGCCTGCATAGTGGTGGTGCTATTGGCTTGGATGGTTTATCGATGATGATATGCCATAAGCAGAGTTGGAAAACCTTTTGATACACCAATTCCCAAACTAGTTTTGAGGCCTTTTGTAAATTCCCATGAGCTTTGTTGCAAATGTAATATCATAATGTCCAAATGTAGCCTGCAAAGTTATAAACCCACTGACCCATACTATCCCGGACAATACCACCAAAGCCAGCACACTTGGGAGAATACGACAAGTTATCATCAACATTAAGCGTTTGAAACAGTCAGACGAATCTTGATATATGTTCTTTCTTGATAGTTTCTCCTTTTAAAAAAATAAACGGTTCAATATGCTTTTTGTCCTTGAAAATATCTCAAAATTTGGTTTTAGTCCTTGTATAATTTAACTCCCTGTTTAGAAAAAGTGATATGGCTGTGTTTCTGATAAAATATAGGGACTAAAAATGTTATAAGGAGTAAAGCCAAAATTCGAGATACTTTCACATACCAAAAACGTATTTTACCCTAAAATAATGAGTTTAATGCTATTAGTTGATGATTTGCATATTCTAACACGCCAATGAGAGCCCTCTGATTTTTGTGATATGCTTAGGATGTCTTATTAGCTGTTTTATCGGCTTTTGTGATGTGTGTTATGGAGTGATCAATAATGCACTGGTTGTGTGTTAGGGGGTATAAGAGATTTTTCAAACGGGCTCAACTTGAGGCGTCAACTTTCCTCAAAGACGACTGCTTGAAGATAAACTGCACTGTTGGTGTTGTGGTGTCGTCCATTGATTGTTCCAAGTTAAACACAATACAGGTTCCCGAGTCTGATATTGGGGCACATTTCGGGATGCTGTTAGAGAATGAGGAGGGATCAGATGTTACTTTCTCTGTCGGTGGAGAAAGGTTTCATGCACATAAGCTTGTTTTGGCAGCTCGGTCAACTGCATTTGAAACTGAGTTTTTCAATGGGATGGAGGAGGATGATCATGACATAGTTGTTACTGACATGGAACCAAAGGTTTTCAAGGTAGTACATTAATTAAAAATGCCCTTTTCTCTCTATCCTTTTGAAGTTATTTTCAACATACATGCTAATTAATTCAGTTTCAGTGTGGTATATTATTTGCTTGGTTGTCTAATGTTTTGTGTCTTATTGTTGAGCAGGCTTTGCTTCATTTTATTTATAGAGACACTCTAATAGATGATGAAGAGCTCTTTATGTCACGTTCATCATTCTTGCCTTCGGTTTCTGAATCATTTGCAGCAAAGTTGTTAGCTGCTGCAGAAAAGTATGGTTTGCCAAGACTTAAGCTGATGTGTGAGTCTGTACTTTGCAAAGACATCTCTATAGATTCTGTTGCCTATATTCTGGCTCTTGCTGATCGTTATCGTGCAACAGAATTGAAGTCTGTCTGTCTACAATTTTCTGCTGAAAACCTTGTCGGTGAGTTTTCCTGCTCAACTCTCCCACCCAAATCTACACTTGAATCCATAGTCAGGCACTTTTTAGTTATACATCCTCATCATTTTGGTGTCCACATTATTTGTTATTTGACAAAACCACTGGATCATACACGCTACACATAAACAAACTCATTCTTTCTCAGGTTGCTGCAAATTTTCACCACTGGCAAACTTGGTTGTATTAGGTTTTAATTCCCAGTATTATTAACATGTGAAGCAGCACCCTCTATCTTGAATCTTGATTAAGTCTCCTTCATAACAAATAATTAATGATTTTATCCATTGTCTACAAGAAAATAAAGATTATCCATCTTCCAAAAATGTAAATGCTTTTACTTAGTGTAAAAAAGGAACAAGTAACAAGAGACACACCCTCATCTTTTCCACCTATCCTACATCTTATTTGTTTTACTGATATTTGATAGACGACTGTGATTGAAGATTTTTTTTTTTTGTTCCTGTGATAATTGAGGAAGTGTCCTTTTCTGGAAAAGTAAGTTCCTTACATTGAGTGATTGTATAATTCCCATATTTTTTTGAGCTGAATGTACAGACATATTTTGACCCATTTAATAATGAGAAAAGATTGCGGAGGCACCAAATTTAGTTTCTATCATGAGTATCATCTATGTCTTGCATTTCCTAATTTTCAATGCTCTACCTCGGGAATTCTGTTGAAAAGCCTATCTCTAGATTTCTTTATTGTACTTCACCTCATACTTTTTATTCTGAATTTAATTGATGGCCACTCAACAGTCTTCTCAATCTAATAAAGATGTATCATTCATAAAATGGATCCAAGAAAGAAGGTTGATTCAGCCACTCCAGTTGTATTTGCTCTGTAGTCTGTAGTTACTAGTAATATGTACCTCCCAAATTTGTAATTGTATGCATAATTGCATGTCCATTTGTGCTCCCTACATTTTTCAATCAAATATGCTCTCCCTAAATTTGTCTTCTAGGACTTCCATTTTCAATATAACCTAAACATCATTAAATGATCAAGCCGAGACCTCAGATGTATAGGTGTTGAGTCTCATTGTTTCTTTATTCTGGCCTGCAGCTGTGATGCAATCTGATGGTTTTGAGTATCTTAAGGAAAATTGTCCCTTGCTGCAATCAGAACTGCTAAAGACTGTGGCTGGATGCGAGGAGGAATTTAGTGGAGAAGGAAAGTGTCGAAGTGTGTGGGCTCAATTTTCTGATGGTGGTGACACCAATGATAGGAGTGTAAGACAACAAACCTGGGAAAATGGTGTTGAAAGAAGTCAAAGCTTATGGGTTCACCTTTCGGATGGTGTTAACAACAATGATAGGAGTCCAGGGCAAGAAGCCTGACAAGGTAAGGTACCATCATTTGTCTGTTAGGCTTAAATGGTAGATTAAAAGTTACTACTGCAGGGATAAGATTAACAATGTAAAGAAAGAAGGCTGAGATACTACCGCCATTGTAATATGTCTTATAAATACTGTTTTTCTTTGATAATATGATTACAAGGATGTAGTGGCAGCAATAAGTAATAACATTGATCATTGTATGAAAGTTTGTTGGGAACATTTTCATGAAGAAACTGGCCTTGCTTTACTTGGTGTTTGTATTACATGAAGAAATTTATTTTCGGGCTATAATCTGATCTTGTCTTGTTTCTTCAAAGTTCTATTCAATTCAAAAATGACGAGAACCATAAATCATTCTATGCAGGGATTCCGTTGGGAGAAGTTAACGTGTCATTTGTACAGGACCAACCTGCAGGGATTCCTCCATTGCATGCAGTGTTGTTTTTCTTTTCTTTTAACGGGGGATAGTGGTTGACTGGTTGCGAATAGTAGATTCATCTTGTAACGTTAGTGATGTATCTTTTAACATCAATGAATGCTAGCAAGTTAACAAAATGAGATGAAGTGACAAAACAAAAGTTCTTGGTTACCTTTGGTTGTATCTATAGATCTTTTCTCTTTTAGGGTTGGAGGTTGTACACCCCGTTTGCTGAACACAGGACAACTCATTTATGATTGCTGTAGCTTTACACCGTGGGAATCTTCATCCTTGTGAATTGTGAAACCTATGGATCAAATTAGACTTGTATATAGCCATTAAACCATCAATATAATGTGGCTTTATCTACCCAATAGTTAAACTATAATTGTATGAGTTTAGTTATTATTATCAACCTAATAGTTATTATAATTGTATGTTAAATATATATATATATTATATATATATATATATATATATAATACCAAAAAAGAAAGTTTTAGTAAAGGAATTTGTCAATCCATATGGAGGGATTCCTCTGTTTCTTGGGATTATGTCCCCTCATCTCAAGCTGCTGGGGGTCTGCTATGCTTGTGGAATAATGCAGTATTCCTGGTGGATAGGAAGGTGAAAGGAGCTAAGTTCCTAATGCTAGAGGGAAGGTGTGTTAACAGTAATCAGAAAATGTTCGTCGTCAACGTGTATGCCCCCTGTGACCTAGCTGGGAAGAGATTACTGTGGGATGATTTGAAACAACTGAGGGTATCTAATCCCCCTGGCCTTTGGTGTTTCATGGGGGATTTTAACAGTATTAGAAGCCAAGATGAAAGACTCAGCCTATCCCAAAGATCTGCTGACACTTTGGGTATTTCTGAATTTAATCAATGGATATCAGACATGGATTTGCAGGAAATCAAATGTGCTGGCTGTAGCTTCACCTAGATTCGACCCAATGGTAGTGTGAAAAGCAGGCTTGATCGTTTTCTGGTCTCGGATTAGTGGCTGCTTTCCTGGCCAGATAGCTGCCAATATAATCTACCAAGGGATTTCTCTGACCATTGTCCCATCATTATGCAAACTAAAAAGGTAGATTGGGGCCCTAAGCCTTTTCGGGTAGTTGACTGGTGGATTCATCAAAAAGGGTATCACAGTATGGTGAGAGAGGCTTGGAATAGTGACCAGTAAGGTGGTTGGGGTGGTATTGTGCTTAAGAACAAGCTGAGAAACTTGAAAATGGCAATAAAGCATTGGAGTCAGGAGTATGGGAACATAAATGCTAAGGAGATTCAGAAAATCCAACAGAAGCTAAATGATGTGGAAGACTTAGCATCTACCAGAATTCTGTCTGAAGATGAAATCAAGGTTAGGAGATCCCTGCAACAACAGCTATGGGATGCTTCCACTGCCTATGAATCTTTATTGAGGCAGAAATCTAGATCAAAGTGGTTACAAGAAGGTGACAGCAACTCGGCTTTCTTTCATAAGGTAATCAATTTCAGGAGAAATTATAATGCTCTCCAAGGTATTCTCATAGATGGTCTGTGGGTCCAGCAACCAGAGGAGGTGAAGAAAAGAGCTGTGGATTTTTTTCTCAAGAGATTTACTGAGCAGAATCCCTCTAGGCCTACCCTTGATGGAGTTCAATTCCCTTCTCTTGATCAAAGGCAGAGGGAGGGTTTGATCTTACCTTTCTCAGACCAGGAGCTCAAGGAAGCAGTGTGGAGTTGTGGTGGAGATAAGTGCCCTGGGCCGGACGGTTTTAATTTCAATTTTATTAAGGAATTCTGGGGTGTGCTGAAACCAGAGTTCAGAAGATTTGTGGATGAGTTCCATATCAATGGCAGTTTCCCTAGAGGCAGCAATGCCTCTTTCTTGGCTCTTATCCCTAAAGTTAATCATCCTTAGTCCCTAAATGATTATAGACCAATATCCTTGATAGGCTGCATGTATAAAGTGATAGCTAAACTTCTAGCAAACAGGTTGAGACATGTTATACCTGTCTTAATTGACGAAAGGCAAACAGCTTTCATTAAAGACAGACATATTCTTCATGGCACTTTGATTCTTAATGAGGTGGTTGAGGAAGCTTGTAGGAGGAAGAAACCAGCAATGATTTTCAAGGTGGACTTTGAGAAGGCTTATGACACAGTCTTATGGTCTTTCCTGGATTATATGCTGCATAGATTGGGCTTTTGTCATAAATGGAGAAAGTGGATCTCAGCTTGTCTTCACTCAGCAACCATTTCTATCCTTATTAATGGCAGCCCTACAAAGGAGTTCACCCCATCTAGAGGCTTGAGGCAAGGGGACCCCCTAGCCCCTTTACTCTTTAACATAGTTGGGGAAGGCATTTCAGGCCTAATGAGGGAAGCAGTCCGGAAGAATCTCTATAGCAGCTACAAGGTTGGTATGAAATATGAGCCCACAAATATTCTGCAGTATGCAGATGATACTGTTTTTGTGGGTGAGGCGTCATGGGATAATGTCTTGGTATTGAAGGCCATGCTAAGAGGTTATGAACTGGTCTCGGGCTTGAAGATTAATTATGCTAAGAGTCAATTTGGTGTTATAGGGGGTGATGTTACTTGGACCACTGCAGCAGCACAAACTCTGAATTGTAGACAATTGGAAACCCCTTTCACCTATTTGGGTATTCCAATTGGGGCTAAACCTTCCAGCAGTGTTGTATGGGAGCCTTTAATCAGAAAATGTGAGTCTAAACTATCTAAGTGGGCCCAGAAAAACATTTCTATGGGAGGTAAGGTAACTTTAATCAATTCTGTCCTTAATGCTGCACCAATATACTTATTATCCTTCTTCAAGATCCCACAAAGGGTAGTAAATATTTTGGTAGCCTTGCAAAGGAATTTCCTAGGGGGGGGGGGGGGACAAAGACCATAGGAAAATCTCCTGGGTAAATTGGGAGAATGTTTGCCTGCCCAAGTCTGAAGGGGGTCTAGGGATTAGAGACATCTCTAAATTTAACATAGCCTTGATGGGGAAGTGGATATGGGGCCTAGCTTCTGATCTGCAACAACCTTGGGTCAGGATTATCAAATCTAAGTATGGAGGATGGCCTGAGTTTCAGTCAAGCCGTGTTCAAGGAGGGCATTCAAGCTGGTGGAGGGACCTCAGAAAGCTTTATCACCAGGATGATCAAAATGTTTTTCATCATTGCTTGAGTTGGAAGGTTGGGAATGGGGATAAAGTCAGCTTTTGGAAAGATAAGTGGTTAGGGGAAGGTCCTACTCTACAACAGAAATACAATCAGCTGTTTCTAATTAATAGACAGCAATCTGACCTTATTTCAATGATGGGCTATTTCTCTCATGATACATGGAGATGGGACTTGAAATGGAGAAGGAACCTGTTTGACCATGAAAGTGATCTAGCTGTCGATTTTATGGAAGAAATAAGCTCTTTTCATTTTCAGAGAAATGTTAAAGACATCATGACCTGGAAAGCTGATCCTAGTGGTGTCTATTCCACGAGGTCAGCATACAAATTCATGATAACCCCCTCTTCCCCAGCCTTTGATCTGAGATCCTCAACTTTATTATGGAAATTGAAGATTCCCCCAAAAGCTGCAGTTTTCACTTGGAGGCTTCTTAAAGACAGGCTCCCTACTAGAGCTAATCTCTTAAGAAGGAACGTGGTCATTCAGGACACTGTCTGTCCCCTCTGTGGTCTAGATCAGGAGGAGGTGGGCCACTTATTTTTTAATTGTAAGAGGATTGTAGGCCTGTGGTGGGAGTCGATGACATGGGTTCAGGTTCAGGGACCTCTCCCAGCTACTCCAGTGGACCATTTTCTGCAATTCTGTGATGGTTTTGGAGCTCACATAAACCACAGCTCTTGGTGTGGTTGGTGGGTTGCTCTGACCAGTACCATTTGGCAGCATAGGAATCTCCTCATTTTCCATGAAAAACCTTTCGACCCATCTAAAGTCATGGAAGATGCTTTGTTCCTAGCTTGGTCTTGGTTAAAAGCTAGACAAAAAGGTTTTAACACTAGTTTTAACCAATGGTCTTCTCATATCTCAGATTCCTTCGGTTAATTCGAGAGGGTTAGCCTTTTAGTTGGGTTTGCTTGGGTTTTTTGGAGGGCAGCACTAGAGGTGTTTTGTATCATCTATTCCAGTACCTCTTGTACTATTTTTTCTATTTTAATACATATATATTATTTGCCTTCCAAATATATATATATATATATATATATATATATATATATATATATATATATATAATGATAATTTTAATATATATTAATGAAGTAGTGAACAATTATAGATTGAATTTATAAATATCAAAATTCCCATATTATCCGTTAAGTTTCCAACATTATATTTAGAACATGTTTGGTTTCCAGTTTAAGTTGGGCACAAATTTCGAGATCAAATTCAATGACTTAACACAAACAGAACGCAAAAGGGAGGGTAGGGATGTTCTTGCAAATCTCTTATTGGTTTCAACATTTGTTTATAATGGTTATACAAAACATGTACTTGTTAGTTTAGTTAAGGGTAAAAGTAAATGTCCAAGAGTTGGTTTGTAACTATTTAATTTTTTCTAAAATTAATCTTGGTTTACAAAAATAAATGATTGCTCGGGATTTTTTTTTCCACCATATGTCTCTGGTGAAGACTAATTGTATAATGTGTTTGGCAAATTAGCTTATAAACTAGTTAAAAGTTTATAAGCTAAATTATGAATGTGCTTGGGGTTAAGGGGTGCGTGTGTTTTGAAAAATTAGTATAAATTCATTTTACACAAAACATGTACTCAATCTTTTCATATAATATTTATTTATTGTCTTTTTAAAGATTAAATTATATATTCAAAATTTAAACTCAAAAATTATTATTTAATACAAATACTTCTATGCTAGCTACTCATTGGTTGTTTGACTTTTTTTTTTTTTTTACCAAAATGAGTAATTTGGTAAAAGTATTTACTAATATGGATCTTTTATAAAATTATTTATCTATAAGGATATTTTTGTCAATTAGGACTTATGAGATGTCACTTTGAGTGATGTCTTGTATTTTTCGTTTGTCTTAGCAAGAGATGTCATTGGATTGACTCATTCTTTTTTTGATGATGTTTTGTCGGTAGAAGAAGTGTCATTTTATGAGTAGCCAACAGGAGACTTTACCTTGCTATGCTTCATCCTTGTATGGAAAATAGGTATTTTTGGTCAAGTCGACTTTAAAAAAGAAAATTAATAAATACTTGTTTAATAATTAAATTTCATGTCATCATTTTGATTCAAAACACCAGTGCTTGATTTGATTGTTCTTATTTTTTGTTATTAAACTCACTATTTTTTTAAATAAAAATAGTGATATTTTTTTAAACTCACTATTATTGTTCGTTATTTTTATGATTTTATATGAAAAATGATGATAAAATTTTATAAAATCCTAAAATTAAGAAATAAGATAAAAAACGACAATTTTATAGTTATTAATAACAATGAATAAGTTTAAAATGAAAATATAAATAAATCAACCATAAAATTTTCTTTTAAAAAATAAATATATTTAGTGTCAGTTTTTCTTTTTAGAATCGGTTTGTCCAACACTAAATATCTATTTTTACAATTTTTTTTTTAAAAACACAAAATCCAAGTGGTACCTCCAGCATTTTATGTAACAAATATCACATAAGACAGTTAAATAATTTTGTAAAACACATCCACTTTAGTAATTAATTTTATGAAATAACCCAGTAAAAAATTCTCGATTGTTCTATATATTATTTATTCATATCTTATTGTCAATAATTTTTTAACTATTTATCATCAATTTGCGTAGTTATCCGAAACAGAATGTTGTTAATAATAAAATTCAAAGGGGACAAAAAATCTATTGGTGCAGTGTTTATTTTATAATATATTAGCAGGCAGCCAGGTACACAATCATTTATATATTTACAATATTTCTTAGTTCGCACCATTGCAACACGCAAGTGTTGTTGCTGATTCAGTTCGATCCAGTCTTGTCTCTTTATCTCTGCAGAACCTAAAGGGTGGTTTTTTCCGGGCACCAAAATTTGTGGGGTTCATCAAAGTTCGCTCCTTTCTGCAAAATAAATTTGGCCCAAAAGTATAATCAATACTTTGTATTTCATTTTGGATAATGATTGTGGAGGACGAAAATTGTGGTGTTGGTTCTGGGGGAGGAGGAAGATGGTTGCGGGGTTTTGGAAGCTTGATTAGGAGGAAGCAAGTTGATTCTGTTCATGTCAGGAGACATGGTCAATTGGCTAGGAAGTTGTCAGCTGTTGATCTCGTTGGAATTGGTAACTACTGTTCTATTTCTATACCACGGCTTCCAAAAAAGAAGGAAAAAAAATTAAACTAGTAACTGTGATTGAATGAATTAAGTGGATGTTCGGTATATATGATGTTGTAGTGTGTGCTTCTGTCTGTTAGACTGTTATGACTTACTACTTATGAACCAATGATTTTGCTTTTATCTTTTTTATTCTTTATATTTTTTATAAAGTTAATGCAGCTAGCCCGTATCAAAAATTTAGTTTTGCCCTTCATGATGATTTTGGTGAATAAACCATCAATTTCGTCCTTGAAGTATCACTCCCTCTTCTTAATAGTCCATAAGTAATAGAAGTATTTAAGTAACCCCTAAAGTCCTGAAATTGGTGTATTTTATTAGGGACAAATTTGAAAGGTTTTTTAATATTTGGAGGATTTCTTAACATGATTTGCAATTCTTTTGGGACTACTTGAGTAGTTTGTTTGCTTGTTTGTTTTTTAAGGAACATTCTAGACAGAGGGTAGGGTAATTAAGGATAAAATTGATGGTTTACTTGATTTTTGTTTATTATCAAGAAACATTGTGGCCTAGTTATCATGACATGTGCAATTGCCAACTTTTAACTTATGCAGAATGGCATGTATGATCCATGTGTCTGACCTTACCTAGTGGGATAAGGCTTTGTTGTTGTAGTAGTGTATGTTTGTTGGCTTTAGCTTCTTTTTCCCGAACATTTACATTCCTAAAGGTAATTGACTGTTCTTGAAAATCAGGGGTTGGAGCTACCATAGGAGCTGGAGTGTATATTCTCATTGGAACAGTTGCTAGAGAGCAAGCAGGACCAGCACTTGTGATATCACTTCTCATTGCTGGAATAGCTGCTGGACTGTCAGCTTTTTGCTATGCTGAGCTTGCATGTCGGTGTCCGTCTGCGGGGAGTGCTTATCATTATACATACATATGCATTGGAGAAGGGTAAGATACAATTTTGGCTATTTTGGAACAAAACTTAATTTATAATGGTTAATTGAATTCAACCACTCATGAGTGTTGAAGAAATATTTTGTCAAGTTATCAACATTAACAGAAGTACAAAACAACTATGTAATGCTTATTCTGCAGCCAACTGATACTGCGAATGGTTATGTTTTGTTTATTTGTTTCTGATCATTGTCAGTGAATTAGTGATTTAAACATTGCTATTGATCTCAGGATTGCTTGGTTGGTCGGTTGGTCTCTGATTCTAGAATATACAATTGGTGCTTCGGCTGTTGCTCGTGGCATAACCCCAAATCTGGTGCGTTATATTGTTTTTGCCTTTTTTATTAAACTTGAATCTTTGCATTCTTTTTCATTTTCATTGCACCTTTGTAATTGGGAATGTACAAAAGGAGTAATTACAAGTTCTGGGTATTGGTTGACATGGGTATCCTGAATGTATTTTCACTTGGTCTACTAGATTTGCAAACTTAATGTGTGATCTGCTTGGAGTTTTAACACATGATCTTAGTAACAAGGTAGAAAAGGTGATTCTGAGAATCAACAACACTAAATGTTTGGGTTACTTGTTTTTATTTTTATTTTTTATGCTGACTCCAGTGAATAATGAAATGGATTCAGCTGACCTTGTGTAAAGTGATGAGTTCTGTCAAATATTAAGATTTTATATTATTAAGGGACTTCCGAGTACTCACTTTATATCATTCCTCCTCAAAAATGCTGGGCAGAAACAGTGGACAAAGCATAGGCCCACTGATTATTTGTGCTGGAATTTAATTTAACAGTGAGAACTTGTACTGGCGGGATGATTTCAAGTTTGATGCAATGTTAGAGAATTACTTACATAAAAGGTTAAGCTGTTTTGTAAGGTTTTAGAAATGACTTTATGTATGTATGCGTTGATGCCAAGTTGTATTTAGGAGATTTCTTTTGCTGTTCCTTTTATTGTTAACTCTGTTTATTTTTGAGTTGTTTTGAGTCACACCTAACTATGCTCCTTTGTCATTGTTTAAATAAATAAAAGAAATCTGCTTTCGTTGCTTCATGTGCCAAAACCATGTTTTCCTTTAGGGAGGCTCAATTTTTTCTAATTGGTGACATATATAGTTTATCCAATAAGCACAACATACTTAACAATTTGGTTTTCTATTGCTTAACAAAAAAAATGGTTTTCTATTAATTCTGTTCTTGCTTATTGCAGGCCTTGTTTTTCGGTGGAGAGGACAACCTACCTTCATTTTTGGCTCGACATACCTTACCAGGTCTTGAAATTGTGGTTGATCCATGTGCAGCTGCATTAATTCTTCTTGTTACCCTACTCCTGTGCCTTGGAATCAAGGAGGTATGACTTCTCAAATAAAATACTTACACAAACACCACTTTTCTTTTCTTTTTTACTTATCTATTTTTCCTAACATTAATGTTTCAGAGTTCAATGGCACAATCCATTGTGACAACAGTAAACGTCTGTGTCATGCTTTTCATCATTTTAGTTGGTGGATATCTAGGCTTCAAGTCTGGATGGGTTGGATATGAACTCTCCAGCGGGTAATGGGTGTGTTTGTGTCTGCATTGTTCAGTTCATGATCTATAACATACCTTTTGTGATATTTGCTGAAATTTCTCTTTTTATCTCAGGTATTTTCCTTATGGAGTGAATGGGATGTTTGCTGGGTCTGCGATAGTTTTCTTTTCATACATTGGTTTTGATTCAGTGAGCAGTACAGCTGAGGAGGTAAATATTCATTGGGGGAACTGACCTTTTAAATCATGACTTATTTGTGTCAGCAGAAACTAAATGCAAAGCACATCAAATAAGAACACATGAATTGCTATTTGCTGAAGAATGCATTTAGTATTTTGAATAAAAACCTGACTCTTACTGTGAAACAATTTCATTACTCTAGTCAGTGTTAGACTGGAGTATTCCTTTGAAGCTGTCACATTCTAATAACACAATGGTCACTGGCGTTGCTTTTTTTTTTTTTTTTTTTGTTCCTTTGCTTCTAAAAGTTTATACACACACACACACACACTTGTGAATGGCTACTTGTTGATCTTTCTATGGAACACTAACAAAATGAGAATCAAATTATTTCTAGAAGATCTATATCTATTTCTTTTCATGTGTTATGGATATATCAATATTTCTCTGTCTAGTAGCTTGAGTATCTCAAAGGCATCATGGCCTTGAATTTGTTTTTTATAGTGAATAACATTATTTGCTTGATGATTCTTTTGCAAAGGTTTTTGTTTTGTCATCATGCAGGTAAAAAATCCTCAACGAGACTTGCCAATTGGCATATCAACCGCGTTAACTATATGTTGCGTTCTGTATATGCTTGTAGCAGCAGTTATTGTTGGCTTAGTACCATATTATGAGTTGAACCCTGATACCCCAATCTCCTCAGCATTTTCTAGCTATGGGATGCAATGGGCAGTGTAAGGTTTGCTGTGGCCCACTATTTAATTGTTTAGGCTACAAATATATGGATGTCTCTTGAATATTATGCTTCAAGCTCCATTTTACCTCTGACAGGTATATAATAACAACTGGAGCTGTTACTGCTCTTTTTGCCAGTTTGCTGGGTTCTGTGCTTCCTCAGGTACATAGACAAGTGTATAAGATTTAATTTATTTATTTAGCATCAGTGTTGATCATTTTACTTAGTTATGGTTGTTAGATTTTGGTTTTGAATTTTCATGACTTTTCAACTTCATTTAAACCCTACTTTTTTTTACTCATTTATCTTATTCTCATTTTGTTAGTACAATAATGGAAAGCTTCCTATGCCTCTTTTAATCCTTGTAGAGTAATTTTATCCTCTTGTTTAGCAATTTGATTTACCTGTTGCCTTCTTCACATATTAAAAATATTGGAAATAACTTTTAAAATCATCACTTTGCTATATATATAAAATGCTGTTGATCCATTTACTCTTTTTCATTTTTTTCAAAAAAAAATTCTGACACTATCCCTGCTTATTGGGAAACAAATTAATCCTCAGTAGAGTAATTCAAGGGTTTTTTTATTTTTTTACTTCATATCATACTATTTTTCTCATTTTCTCAAAACAAATTTTTGACACAAATTTCTACTCAAGGAAATATAGATCATTTTTTGACTTGCAAAAGCATGACTCAATTCAAATGCATTTCTCGTCTACCTTGCTGGTAGTTGAAATGTATGTCAGTATCTTTTGTGTTGTTTCTCAGATTTAGTCTTTGTTACAAATTGTGTGACTTCCATATGCTTAGTGTGTGCTCCAAAAGTTTAGGAATGACATGGCATCAATTTATTTTGAAACTCTAAAAGTCACCATTTCTTTATTTTTATGTATAGTTTTTTCTGCTTTTACTAGAATATGTCTAATTTTGCAATCCTATAGTGTCAGCATGTATAGCAACTAATAGAGGTATCTTTTAGTTGACTCCTGAATATCATGTATAAATCTGTATATACATGTGTCTGTGAATTAGATATGCTAGATATATAATAGTTATTATAAGTTGTCTCTTGCACATGATAAATGTATCTTTCCATTGGATATATGTTTTGCAGCCACGCGTCTTTATGGCAATGGCTAGGGATGGTTTATTGCCTCATTTCTTCTCAGACATCCATAAAGGCACACAGATTCCTTTGAAAAGCACTATTGTCACTGGTGTCTTTGCAGCTACTCTTGCATTCTTTATGGACGTTTCTCAATTAGCAGGGATGGTGAGTTAAGTTGTAAAATAAAGACAGTAACTAGGCATATGCATCTTTCTTATAATATTATAAACATAAATTTGTTGTTATATTCATTGCTTTGAGAATACAGGTTAGTGTGGGAACACTGCTTGCATTTACCACTGTTGCAGTTTCAGTTTTGATAATCAGATATGTGCCACCTGATGAGGTACCCATTCCATCTTCACTTCTAACATCTGCTGATCCATTATTGAGGCAATCTAGTGGTGATATTGGGGAAGATGGGTCCGTAAGTCCAGTAGATCCTGCTAGTTATTGTGAGAATAGTCACCTAGAGGCTCTGCTTGGGCATCCTTTAATCATAAAAGAAGTGACCAAAGGTAATTATTGTTTGAATCTTCTGTCCTTCTTTTGGAATGAATTTTAAAGAAAATTTATAGGGTGGATGTATCTACATTTCTTTTGTATGTAGATAAAAGACACCTTTTATTGGTTTATGATTGCCTGTCTAAATTAGTTAGGCTGAATAGAACATTGACAGAAATAATCTACCAATGCTCCTGAATCATTTGAGACAATGATGGTCTGTAATTGTGGACCACCCAACTTGATGGTTTGGTCCCTTTGGGGATTTTCTCATTGGCTCAAAAGAGTATCTTGAAAGGCCAATGAAGAACAGCCTACTAATGCTAACATTTTGTTGAAGTTTTTTTTTTAACTATCTTCTCTCTCTTAAACTTGTAAATTTTAAAATTTTATTTACATAGAACATGCCTAGTTTCAACCTATGTAATGAATTTTCTGTGAAAAAGTTTTGGTATATATTTGGTTTCTTTGTATCAACCTCTGCCTCCATTTTCTATGATGTACTAATTTAATTAAGAAACTTGGGTTTGGAGTTGTTTGAACAGATGAACAGAATGAGAAAGCTAGGCGGAAACTTGCTTCATGGACCATAGCCCTTCTATGTATAGGCATTCTCATAGTTACCAGTGCGGCTTCAGCTGACTGGTGTCCCAGGTCTGTCTACTTTGACAACCCTCACTATTTTTGAAGTTGTGGATGGTCAATGGTGTTGTTTTCAGGAATGCTTTTCAACTGAATATGGCTCTGCAATTGCTATTTTAGGTTGATTTCTATTCAATAAGTATAAAATCACACTGTATACATTTTGGAAAAAAAAAATGGTTCGAGTTAGCAATTTGATTGTCTTCAAATTCATCAGTTGTGCTTTATCCTTACTTCAGTTCTCTTTTGGTGATGCTATTCAGGATTTTGCGCTTAACGTTGTGCGGAATGGGTGGTATTCTTCTTTTGTGCAGTACAATTGTACTGGCCTGCGTAAAGCAAGATGATACTAGGCACAGCTTTGGACACTCAGGAGGTATGTGCAGTAGATAAGTCTATGGTCTTGTTTGAATAAACTTCTCCATAAACACTCATAAGAGAAGAAAATAAGAAGACAAATGAATTGAGCTTCCCTCATAAGTTAAAATTAACTTGTGCACTTTAGCTTTTTGGAGAAGTAAGATGAGAGAACTTCTATAAAAGTTAAGTGCAGAAGTTGATTTTAACTTGTAGGAGAAATTCAATTCATTTTACCTTCTTATTTTCTTCTCTGTGTAAGTGCTTATGGAAAAGTTTATCCAAGTAAAGCCTAAATATCTAAGCCCATCACACTTTGATGGATTGATTAAACTCATTTTAGAATGAACCACAAATGATGTAGCTAGTTCTTATTTAGAAGTTTCCTCTCTGACAGCTAATAATTACCTAATCTGCAAGTATCAACAAAATAATGATTAAATTATTTTATTGAGTTTTCATCATTACAAACTTGCTATCCAGTGTATTTTGAATACTAGTTGATTGCATTTCTTCTCTTAATGTCATACAAGATTTGGTTAAAATCTTTTCCAATGGTTTTGATACCGTGTATTTTCAGGTTTTGCCTGCCCATTTGTTCCATTCTTACCTGCTGCATGTATTCTTATAAACACCTACTTACTAATCGATCTTGGGTGAGAAATCTCTTGACAACCATGCCTCCTTTTTTGTGTCACGCATGACATGAGTACCAACTTCTAATCACTCGTATATTGTGTTTCAGAGTTGCTACATGGCTGCGAGTTTCGGTATGGATGTTGATAGGAGTACTTGTATACTTGTTCTATGGCCGCACTCACAGCTCACTGTTGCATGCAATCTATGTTCCCTCAGCATATGCTGATGAAATCCATCGATCTCAAGCAAGTCATCTTGCCTAGTATTTGCACGGCAGCTACCAAAGTTACCACACTTCAGGTCTATATCCATTTGTTACATAATTGTGACATATTACATTACATGGCTTACACCAATTTGTAAATATCCTATTCTAAACCAATGCTTTCTTTCCGCTATCAGACGGATGATTACTATGATTATTTATTTGTTTATTTAAACAAGTGGCCATAACCGGATGAGTCCATCCTTTTACAAACTTCTCCCTATGAGGCATTAACCATGTATAGTAAACATACTCACGAAATACTAAACAACATGCGCACAGGTTTATAAAAGTTTTCAAGCATTGCTCATACAATTGTTCATCAGAAAGATTGCATTAACCTTGCCCCAATATCAATAATAGTGTTTATCAGTATAAAATCGAAAATGGGGCGTGGCCAAGTGGTAAGGCAACGGGTTTTGGTCCCGCATATTTGGAGGTTAAGCATCCATCAGTCTCCCACTCTTCTGTTTAAAAAAAACAAAAAAATAGAGGCACTTCACATACTGATAAAATTTTATAGTAGCCACATTCCTATTATATTATTAATATAATAATATTATTAATGTTGATATCTTAAATTTTATATTATATGACAAAATATGATTTTAGCCTTGTAAATTTTTTAAGGTTCGAATATGGTTTCTCAAAAATATAGCCTTAAGGTATAAGAGTGACAATATATTATAAACGTGACGTCATTTTAATTAAGTGTAGCTTAGGAAGACAAAAAATAAGAGTGATTGAAAATGAGTGAAAATAAATAATGAGGAATGACAAATTTGACTATAGATGTTTCCTAAAATTATAGTATGACAAATAAACTAATATTTGAGATTTTGTTTTTAAAAAAACAATTCACAGAATTTATTTGATTATTAATAAAATGAATTTTTGTTAATTAAATTATTTTTAATCTACATTTTTCCATTTGTTTATATCAATAATTATCCAATATTATACGGAATACTAAACAATTAATATATTTTTTTTAAAAAAATAAGTGATAAATGATTCTTATTCATATTTTAAAGTTTAAGTGGGCCAATATCAGCTGTATTAAGATGTTACCATTAGTCGCTCCTAAAATTATTTCGGGCTCCTACCTAGAGGGGAAATGTTCATCCTACCCCATTTTGAATTGCTAACCCCTCCTTCTTTTCCCTAATCCCTACGTGACACCCTTTTCTCCTTTCTACGTGACACTCACAATGGAATTGTGATTTTTGTTGTGTACTGGTAAATAGGGGTGAGGATAGGTCAGGCCGACCTATAAGGGTCTACGACCTGACCTACATAAAGTCTGGTCTGGACTAGTCTATTTAATTAAAATGTTAGGCTCAGACTTTTTTAAAAATTTATTAAATTAAATAAAACATGCTTAAGCTTATTAAAAAGTCTTATAAGTCTGATAGGCTGTCCTACATATATATATATATATATATACTTATATTATTTTTTGGATACCAATATATACTTATATTATATTTTGGGTACAATTAATATATATTTTTAAACTAGCAGACTTTGATTACACGTCTCCATAACTTTAATTCCTATTATCAAGTAAGACTTTAATTACAATTTAGGTGTGAGTCATGTGCCCTTTTATATATTCCTCATTAGGCTTTCCTGTTAACGTTTTCTTTTCCTATTAGGTTTCCTTTTCCTTTTAACGTTCCTATTCCAGAGCAAACAAAAATCATATCCTTTTTATTTTAAGCTTTGATAGAGGTAAAACTTCAAAATTTTACCATTTTTTCTTGCATCTTCTTATTCCTGTAACATTTTTTATTTCATCTTCTCTTTACCTTCTCTTTTTCATGCATATATTCTTTCTTCGTGGTGAAAGCCTACTAGCGCTTCTCCTCCTTTTTCATCAAGGAATATTAAAGATTTAATGTGAAGAAGACTTTTAAAAAGGCTATCAGGCTAGACTTTTAAAAAGGTTAGGCCGAGCCAAAATAAAAGCCTTTGATAAGCTATAGGTCAGGCTCAGGCCTCAAAATTTCATCGTAGGCTAGGCTCAGGCCTTTTAAAGCCTAGCCTGGTCTGGCCTATCCCCATCCCTACTGGCAAAACACAAACACAGAGTCGAGATTGTATTGTGGGTTTTGTCAGATCACACAACGAAATCGAGATTTCGTTATGTATTTTGTCAAAATACAAAATGGAATCATGATTCTATTTTGGTTATTAAAGTTTTTTTTTATTGTTATTATTTCTAGTAATTAATTTTTTGTTATTTTTTATTAACAATTTAATTGTTTTTCCTTTAATTTTTTATGGCTCGGACCAAACATATTTCATACATGGTTGAATGCAATCTCTCTCATGAGGACCCGAGCATCAAAGATTGACTGCGTCAGCACACGAACGTTGACATCTGTCCACAAAGTCAAAGCCTGAGCCTGAGGCACATGCATCTGACAGGACATTAGACTTTCATTTGGAGGAGGTCCGATTGATTTGTCTTTGATATGATTTTACAGGGACCATTGCGTTGGTCATGTATGGATCCAACAGCCGTGGCTAGGGATGAAGCTAGTCAAACACAGTGACCAAGTCATACCACTCCCCACTAAGCCAACTGTGAGGGTTATCAGCCCTAGCTACGACGCGGTATCCTATTGCAAATAATGGCTTTATGAATGCCCTTGTGGAGAGGTGGCACCATAGACCTAGTCCTTCCACCTATCTGTTGGAGAGGTGACCATCACTTTGAATGACATGTCATTTCTCTTACACAGCCTGTCTGTGACAGGCAAGCCCATTGATCATGTCCTCTCTTCCTTCTTGTTGGAGAGGTGGCCATCACTCTGGATGATGTCATGTCTCTTGCACAGCCTGTGACAAGCAGACCCATTGATCATGTCCCCTCCACCTTCACTAAAGAGACCGTGAAGGTTTTGCTTATAACTTGCCTTGGCATTTCGATAGAGGAAGAGGCTATAGTGATGACCACCGCAAGTGCCAATGTTAGGTTAAAGTGAGTGGCAGCCTATATCACTGGTACGTCCAGTCAGGATTATACATGTGGGCTGCCACAACTTATCTTTTGAACTTGGTCGACATCACGATATTTGTTAGCAAGTCCTTGACTCACGTCCACGTCACCTACCTCATCTACCTCAGCAACCTGGATGACTGCCACCCTGGGGAGTCATTGCACTAGCGTACCCATATGACCATCTCTCCTAAGTGAGCCAGTACACCAGCAAGTAGGTTGGAGGTTACATGACATTAGTCATGGTAAGTTAGTAATTATTTAATTATGATTATTTGTATTTCTGTTTTCTTTATTACTATACTTAATTTGTTTGACAATGTTTTTTACAGTCTTGGGTGCATTTGCCCACTGTTGGTTATTTCGAGCCAAGGATCGATCCTCTAGATGACTCGGTAGCAAGTAAATGGAAGCCAACACAAGGCACAAGGTAGGCTCATCTGATCGGGGGGAAGCTAGATGATCTCCAGATGAATGTTGTGACACCCTCTACCCCATACATATATGCATTAATAATAAAGAGAATAAAAATTCAAATATTAATTAAAAGTATTTAAAACATTTTTTTAAATACAAGCCTTTCAAAAGGGTAAAAGGCTCACATTCACCTTTCTAACATCATAATAAAACTTGTCTAAATAAATAATAAATTCACTTTGGCTCAAAACAAGGTCGTCCAAAACTTCATACAATTAATATAGAACCTATATCCTAATGTCACATCCTATCAGAGCATTGTGTTCTCGTGTCCTCTAGCATGAGGTTCTTCATAGTCATCCACCTATTCATCTGTTCCCACGAACACAAGGTTCGAGATCGTCACAGGATCCAAACACAAATAGCACATTGGGAGTGAGTTATCACATTCCTAACTAATGAAGAGTAACGATACAACATGTAGGTATAAATATCATAAAAATAAAATAAAACTTACTTAAATATAGCTCACATCATTTCACCACTTTGTCATCCAACATCACATCATCACACAACACATTTCATTCATTTTCACAACATTCACGTACTCAAGGATCAAAACACAACGTTATCAAATTAATCAATATCGATCAATACACAAGATTTATGCAACATATACACTAAGACTCAATCCTATATGCAATGTGGTACTATGTCAGTGAAAAACCACGTCAGGCACCTAGGAGTACATGACAAGATAAACCACACACTAGCAAGTCAGGTCACTCTCACTAGGTAAGATCATAGGGAGACCAGTCAGGGTCACGGTGTTTTACGAGAATGCTCCAATCATATGAGATCAACATAGGCTTAAAGGAGCACTCAAACCGGGTGACCCCCAAGGCCTACACTCCGAAGAGTCCGTCATGGTCTCTCCCTCCTGATTCAGGTCTAACCCAAAAAATATTTTAGCACACAGATTCTATCTATGAAATGTACAAAACACATGACTCCTCAATTATTCTCTAATAGTTTATCTCATCGCCCTTAAAGGGTCTTAGCATTAACTCATCGCCTTTAAAGGAACTTAACATTAACTCGTCACCCTTAAAGGGTCTTAGCATTAACTCGTTGCCCTTAAAGGGACTTAGCATTAACTCGTCGCCCTTAAAGAGACTTAACATTAACTCGTCGCTCTTAAAGGGACTTAGCATTAACTCTTCACCCTTAAAGGAACTTATAATCGTGTGATTATACAATTCATAGTTCACAACTCAATGCACACAACATCTCAATCACATACATGCATAATTTATCACATACACTCAATCTCAATCACAATGGTATAATCTCAATTAACACGTTATCACACCTCATGAATCATATGCACTTTACATATGAACTATGCAATACACACAACTACTCAATTGTTTTCAAAATCATTTTAACTCGTCAGGTTCCCACAATGGATCCCATCACAATACCCGTCGCCCTTAAAGGGTCTTACAATTGTGTGATTGCACAGTTCATAACTCATAGCTCAATACACACATCTCAATACACATCTATTTCACCATTAATCACAGGTTCAAATTATCACATACTCAAATTTGAATCACCATTTCATAATCTCAATATAACAATTTATACAAAAAGTTTATCACAACATGGGGAATAAAACTCCTCAAATAATTTCACATAATTATACCAAAATCAATTAATCAAAATCATAAATATAAAAAAAAAATTAAAACACCAAGATCACTCTATTTTATCAACCAATTTGCATCAGGACATCAATAATGTATTTATAATAATAAAGGAAAAATTATAATTTAATAAACTTCCCAAAATAAACACAATTTAATTTTCTAAGGATTACTACACATGTTCATTCTAACCCTAATTGTGATAAACTCATCCCTTACTTCTAAGCGGGTTCACGTGTCTTTTGATAGCAATGCGGCATCTCTAGCAAGTTCCTGAGATTCCTCAATTTTTTCCTCTAATTGCTTTGATAGTATTCCCAAACGTCAGAGAGAAGAAGGGATTGAAGCCTCCATTTTATACTGTCTTTGTGCGATTCTGTTTTCTCTTTCCATGGATATCATTTCGCAAATCCCAACAGTGAAGGTGTGCAAAATTGAATCACGAACCACATATTAACATTTTATGACAATCCAACGGTTAATGAATCCGGGATCATAGTTTTACCGAGACAGTTTTGGGTTTCTGCGGGAAAAAAAAGGCTACGATGCGAAGTGTATTTCTCTTAGCTACAATATGATTTAGAAATTCCTAACGGTGAAAAGGCTCAGAGTTGAGTTTCAAACTAGGTTCTTAAATTTCATGACTATCCAACGGTGAATTAGTCTGAGATCGTCATTTTTCTAAGATAAGTTTGGTGGTCTGCGAAAAAAAAAGAGGATTTTGGGAGGAGAGGAGAGAAAAACGCAAATGAAGGGAAAATGAGGCATCGTCGATCTGAAAATTGACCTAACATATAACATTCATACCTAGGGTACTCATAGCTTATTATTTACTCTATTTATTTATTTTTATTATTTTATATAAAGGAACTCTATTCTATTTCCTATCAAATGAATAAATCAAATATATATAATTTTCAAAGCATTATTTTATTACAACTATTTTTTATTTATTTATTTAATTATAAAAACCTCACCGTTCTCTAAAACTTTATTTATTTATTTATTTATACTAAAAAAAAATTTTAATTTATTTACGAAAAATAAGATGTTACAAATGTTGTCGTCTAGTGTCCTTATGAAAGCCACAGGGTGTCAGACCTTTTCCCCAGTAGGCCTTTTTCTCTGGCTTCATCAGGTGCAATACGGACATGTGGTCTTATCTTCCAAATAGGGTGCCCAGGCAATTTGGTTATGTTCAGTGCATCCAACGCCATCCACCGTAGCATCTCATGTATGAGGCTTTTGATATGGCGTGGGTGAAAATTGGTTCGTAACAGAATCATGATTCCATAGGGAGGATGTTTTTCAAATTAAAAAAATCTCAATCCCTTGATAGGGGCCAAGAACAATTATCATGGAGCCAATAATAACTCATGCAATTATGAAAGAAAATGATGGATGCGAATCCCACATAAGTCCATAATCTATAGCCAACAACTAGCCTACCAGGATCCTCCATTGAAGAGAAACAAAAATAAATAAATGGGTAACCTAATTAATTAATTATTGGAGCTCAACATGTTGATCTTTTTACTTAATTTCTTTTAACCTAATTAATTAATTAATGCATGTTAATCATATTGTCTAATCATCATAAGAGAAAATGTATTTATCTTATTAATTTACACTACATTTGGACTAAAATATAATTAAACAAAAAAAAATGTGTAATATACAAAATATAAATAAATTTTAAGTAATTTTCTTATTTAATGATATTATCTATAACATGCTCTTCATTTAATTAGAGTTTTATTTTAAATAACTTTCTCTTTTTTATCTTATGCAATTAAATGCAAGGATACTTTAGGAAATAATTTAATTTTTTATCGAGACCATCATGTTAACTAATTTTCTTAAAGAGAGATATTTTGTGCTTATATTTTAATCGAGAGGGAGTAACTTTTATTGTAAAATAATTAATGGTATGCTATTAAAAAAAATAATACCAAATAATTTGAAAAGAATGTTATAAAATACAAGTATTTTTTTTTAAAAAATGAATTAAATATAAAGACGGAGTAGCATAAAATATGCTTATGAAAAAAAAACATAAAATAGACTACTTAGATCAATATAAAATTGTATTAACTCAAATCGTATCATTTATAAAAATAAAAAGAAAATATACATAACATTATTACCATATATCTAAAATTTTCCGTTACATTTGTTTCGATAAACTTTTCTAGAAGCAAGTTGAAAAAAATTAAAATAAATTTCTCTAAGTTAAATTAACTTTTATATTAATTAATTTTTAAAAACTCTCATCTTTTCTTTCACAACAAAATTTATAATGTTGAAAATGAAATAATGCTACTACTTTATTAGACAAAAGCATCAAGCAACGTGACCACGTAACGAGACATAAATAGCACATTGCTATATATAATCGTCCCTATTTACAAACCGGACTGTGTGTAATGGGGGTAACAGGCGTCAGCATTTATAGCATTAAGCACACATTTACCGCCATCAATCAATCGTCTTTGCCAATTCTTGTTCTTGATCTTGACATTGGTCACCAACCATCATCCTCATCATATCTTCACAATAATTTCTCAAGATTTAAAATATAATAATGACACACAAGCAAACACACAATCTGGAATTGAAATTCTTTCTTCTTTTAGAAGGCATCAATTATTTTGCCTGTTTTGTCTATAACGGGAACAACCCCATCACCAAAGGAAGGAGAATTCGATGCTCTATCTGATTCTGTGATTGGAATGCAAGCATATTGATTGGCCACTTGACATTGTTACCCTTTTGATTTGAATGCAAGACTAGTTTAATTGGCCACAACACAATCTTTGTTTTGTACTTTGATCTTGGGACAATCATCATTGATTTGATTTTCCCATTAAGGTAAAAAAAATTGGTTTTGATGGGTGTTTCGGTTGATTCACCGTCACAAAAGGGTTCATGGGATTTCTTGAAGTTTTTAACTAGGAGGAAGCAGGTTGATTCTCCACGTAGGAACTCTCAGCCTCTGCTTGCCAAGGAGTTAACTGTGCTTCATCTCATTGCAGTTGGTGATTAATGCAGTTTCATTCTCTCTTTTTTTTTTTTAATTTAATTTTAAAAAGTTTTCATTTTTAATCGTGCTTTCATCTGGGTTTCCTGGGAATTAATTGTTTTAAATTTCCTTGGAATTCGGTGTTATGTGGAAAACTTTTGGTTAATGTTCATGGATGACCTCTTGATTGGACGATGTTGTCGGATTTGATATTTGTCCCGCCTTTTTCTCATTCACAGAACAACATTTGCCTCCACTCTTTTATTTATATTTTATATGTTCACTATGATTATGAGTTGTGACTCTGTGAGCATGCACATGATCGGTTATTAACTAAGAGTGAGTTTGTTTTATTCATTTTCCACTTTTCAATGCACTTTCAATGTGAATCCATGTCTCCACGGTCATCGGCATTCAACTGAACCGAACATGAATTCAAACACACCCTAATTGTTTTGCAAATTGACTGATATGTTGTTAACCTAAGGAGTCTAGTTCAATTATATGCATTAATTGTTGCAGACTCTTTGATGTCTGAATTCAATTCCTATGAACCAAAAAATATTGACTTAAATGTTATGATCATTTTTCAGGTGTTGGTTCAACAATTGGTGCTGGAGTGTATGTGCTGGTGGGAGCGGTTGCACGGGAGCATGCAGGACCGGCTTTGGCCATTTCTTTTCTGATTGCTGGATTAGCAGCTGGTCTCTCTGCATTTTGCTATGCAGAGTTGGCTAGTCGCTGCCCTTCTGCTGGAAGTGCATACCACTATACATACATTTGTCTTGGGGAAGGGTACTTCATTTCTCTTTCCTTGTGTTTTAATATTCTTCTTCATTCTTGTTTTTCTTCTCACTTCTAATGTGCTTATTCAGTAATATAGTTGTTGTGTAAAGTTAACTAATGAATGAAAGGGTACCTTATTTGGAGGTTCGGGATAGTGATATAGATAATAAAGTTATCTGATTATTACTAGTATTTTTTTTTATTAGGAGGGAGTTGGGGGTTAGAGTATTTCTATAAAACAGCTTGAGGTCTATGTGAATTTAATTTACATCATGAGGTCTATGTGAACTAAATTTCCATTATCTTATATGAAAGAAATTGATCTCATTATTGATTGGGAATTGATTAACAGAAATGATTGCTTTTATTTCCAGTGTTGCTTGGTTGATTGGCTGGTCTTTGTTATTGGAATATACAATTGGTAGTGCTGCAGTTGCTCGTGGCGTGACCCCCAATTTGGTACGGTGTTATTCTAATTCTCATTAGTCATATTGAATTATTTTTTGTGTCAGAATATGTTGATTACATCGTTCACCTTTCATTTATCTATTTTTCATTGGTAAGGTAAATCAGGAAGGCATGCCATTTGGTAAAATCTTTTTTATTTCTTCAGTATCGCAGCGAATTAAATAAATTTAGAAAAAATGAATTATGCACTGATACTATACAGTAGTTTTATACTTGCATTATCATTTAATTATAAACTATCAATCATATATGATAAGTTTGTTAATTTTTTTAATAATCATTTTAAAAGTCATACCAATCTTGATTTCTCATTGGTTGATAGTGTAAAAAAATTTGTACTAATAGGGTATAATCATTAAACTCATAAATTTATTGGTGTATGTTGTGAATAATCTTCTGTTTCCAATTTACTTTTTCGAAGTTCAGAATTTCTATTGAATGTTTTTAAACAATAAAAGAAAATTAACTACACCATTTGTTTGAACTGTGAGAAAAAATCATCAAGCACTGACATCAAATATAAAAATACTTGTCTGATTAGGCTGCACTTTTTGGTGGTGCGGACAATTTACCCATATTTTTGGCCCGACAGCATATTCGTGGAATAGATATTGTTGTGGACCCATGTGCAGCAATCCTGGTATTACTTGTTACTGGACTCTTATGCGTGGGGATCAAGGAGGTAAGTATCTATTATTATAATTTATGGTTAAATGTTCAAATTATATGACTTCAAAAAGGTTTTATAGTTTGAGTTTAATGGTGATGCATTGATAATGTAAAGCAGTTTTGTATTGTTATCGAATCATAAATCATTGTTGATATGATTTATAAGATAATTTTGTATAAATCAACAAGTTTATCCTATATGATAGTTTGTGAATGGACAGTATAAAATTATTTTATACTGTACAACTTTATTTATTTTCACTTGTAGTTCTTGAAGTTTTTTAAAAATAGTCTTCATGTTTCTTTTGGTTCGTGCAACTTATTGTATGCAACCTGATCTGCATGTGGGTTCTGAGCCTTGCACGATGCTCATATTCACCCAATCATTGTTCATTATTTTCTTAATTAAAATGTCCATAAACTAAGACTGATTAATACATGCAGAGTACAGTGGTACAAGGCATAGTGACAGCAGTGAATGTATGTGCATTGCTTTTTGTTATAGCAGCTGGTGGTTACTTGGGATTCAAGTCTGGATGGGTTGGATATGAACTTCCAATAGGGTACTTTTTCACTTGAAAAATTTCCTAATTGGTACTTTAAAATCTCTGTTTTTGCACTTCCCCCATGTTACATGTTTCTTCTCTAGTTACCAAAGGCTTGTCTCTTTTGCTTTCACAGATTTTTCCCCTTTGGGATTAATGGGATGCTGGCTGGTTCTGCTACAGTATTCTTTGCATATATTGGTTTTGATGCAGTTGCCAGTACTGCTGAAGAGGTATACCATGATAGTGTCATGCATGTGATTGTTTCAGTTTGTTTTAGAGAAATAATATTTTTTTTGGCTCAGCTAAATCTTTTGAATAATAAAAAGAAGAAAAAATAGTCCATGCATTGAAATGCAACGAAATTTTACACTATAATCTAATCAGAAATTGTCTTATATATGTGGTAAGTTTGTTGACATTTATTATAATAACAACAAAGTGCCATGAGTTCTGATTGGTTTACAAGACAAGTGCATAGAAATTAAATTCTAAAATAATCTATGCCAAACATGCAAAGGTGTATATAATTGAGGATGTCAATTCTTCAAACTTCCTGTTAATGTTTCGCTTGATCAACAGGTTAAAAATCCTCAACGAGATTTACCGCTTGGTATTGGTGGTGCATTGTTTATTTGTTGTGGGATATATATGATGGTGTCCATTGTTGTAGTTGGTTTAGTACCTTATTATGCAATTGATCCAGATACCCCAATATCATCTGCATTTGCTAATCAAGGGATGGAATGGGCAGCGTAAGTTTAGAATTTTGCTCATTAAGTTTTTGTGGCTCAATCTATGTAGATGTTGCCAAAGACAAGTTTCTTGTTTGTGATTGCAGTTACATTATAAATGCTGGTGCTTTCACAGCTCTCTGCTCAGCATTGTTGGGAGGGATACTTCCCCAGGTAAATTAATGTAAACCCAGGTGTGCTTGGTTATCTCTGAAAATTTTCATTATCTTATTCTTTCCATTGTCAATTTAATGTATTTGAATGCGATTTCTCCATATTAGGTGAATGATGTTCACCTTCATATTTTGAATATATGTTATAGTTAAAATTATAAAATTGTTGAGGCCCTTATTAAATTATCATTTTTATGGGTAGATATAAATCTTCATTGATTTGGAAAAGTGTAAGTTTTGTGTTAAACATATAGCAAACTCTAGATTCTCATGGTAATGATACATAACAAGTGTAATTGATACATTTTTTTTAGTGAGCTCTGTGTTAGCTGTAAATTGAATTGAAATGACTTTTTGATGAAGAGGTAAAATGATATTTTTATTGAGTAAGCAGAGGTAGGTCCTAATTTGGGATTTGTGTGGCCTGATTATTTCTAGGAGAATGCTAACTAGTGCCTTCAGGGTACTAGTTAAGAAAGAAAGAAAAAAATGGAGAGATGTTATAGAAAATGTTATCGATGTACCTCACTATGATTTCCAATGCACGCCCACAATGATTTTCAATAAAATTTTCTATTTATTGATCCTTCAATCAGTACCCTGGTTAGCAAGACCCTTATTTTTATTAGCTAGTTAGCTTGATTCTTAGAGAATTGTGTAATGGACTAGAAGACCTTGGTGTAGTCCAGTGAATTTCATTGAATCACATATTCAAATATATGCTGCATTTCTTTTGCTGGTTTATGCTATTATGATAATTTGTTCCGTTTATCACAATTTTGTCCCTTTTTTCTTTTGAAGTATTTAATTTGCTAGGAAAAATTATAAATGTGTTTTGTTAAATGATTTTCAGCCACGAATTCTGATGTCTATGGCAAGGGATGGGCTTCTGCCACCTTTTTTTTGTGATATAAATAAGCAGACTCAGGTTCCCGTTAAGGGCACAATAGCTACTGGCGTTGTGGCTTCATTCTTGGCTTTTTCTATGGAAGTCTCTCAACTAGCAGGAATGGTAAGCCTGGGACTTGTTTGCTAGGATTTTTAGCCTTAATGTATACTGATTTCGGTATTAATTGACATCATGCATTATAGTATAGAGTTTAATCTCTATGCACTGTTAGTATAAAAAATATTACACCATTAACTGACCAGAAATCAGAAAAAGTATGATTTTTAAGATAGTTACTGTAAAAAGTTAACAGACTTCTTATACATGATAATTTTGTTATTAGATGACAGTATAAGTATATAAATTTTTTTACTCTTCTCTAATAGTCAACACACTTTGAATAGTGACCTGCTGATGAGCTAACCGAATTCACTTTTAAAAGAATGAACTAATAATAAAGAATGTTATAAAAATTGTGTCTTTAGCATTCCTGTACATGTAATAGCATTGGGTGGCACTATATGGGTAAAGGGTCATGATACCAAGAAGCCATGATTCTTCAATTAAAAGTCCACGATGAATATTTTTAACAAGTTGTAGCTGTTTATCTCAAGGATGTTGAATTTGTCAAGAGAATTTCAATCTGGCTAGAACTTTTTTTTTTCTAGTTTGTGATTTCAACTCTTTTGAAATTATTAAGTATTTCTTAGGTGGTTCTATTGGCCTGTATGGTATGTAAATGTTTATAGTAGTACTAATATCATATGTATAAAACTTTCTCCTTCAGGTTAGTGTGGGTACGCTTTTAGCATTCACCATGGTGGCAATTTCTGTGTTGATCCTAAGATATATCCCTCCAGACGAAGTCCCATTGCCTCCATCTCTCCAGGATTCAATTGCTTCAGTGTTAAAGCGGTACAGATTGAGCAATGCAGAGACAAATGTGGAATATGCAGATGCAAATGTTGTTTCTTCTGAGTACAGAAAACCTTTAATTATTAAGGAGGATGTTTCAATTGATTTTCCTAAACATCTTGCTGTAGGAAACCGTGAGTTATCACTTTCCTTCTCCTTTGCCAATATATATAATAGATAATATAATTTTAGTGCTCATTATATGTAATCTATGTTGCCCAAGAAACTAACACTAGTTCGCTTGTGTTTATGGTACATGGTTGAGGATTGATTTAGATTATGTCCAGATTGTTATAGTCCTTCAGTCATACGGCATTTGTTTCTTTTTTTCTTTATTTATTTATTTTGGTTGCAGATCTAAATGAAGGTGATAAGCGAAGAGTTGTTGGGTGGATCATAGCATTCATATGCTTAGGGGAGTTTGTCCTTATATATGCAACTTCAGATTTTACTCTTCTTAGGTTAGTCTAGTTGCAGATTATGTAGTTTTTCTCAAGCTGCACATGCAATGACAATTTCTGAATACATAATCAAGGATTCAAGATCCCTAAATAGTTTGGTGGCTGGTTTGGAATGCAAGGGAAGTAGGCCATTTAGGGACTTGCCCTTATCCTCTGAGAAGTGGAGTGGAGTGGTTTGATGATATTAATACAAGAGAATCTCTTAATAAATTTTTGCACTTCATTAGTGTTTTTCATGTCATTTAAGGATTGCTTGATGCTCCTAGTTTTTTGAGCATTTTTTTATCCTATTGCCAGTTCTGTTCGCTTCGCATTATGTGGAATTGGCGGTGCTACTCTTCTGTGTGGTTTTGTTTTACTGACCTGTATAGATCAAGATGATGCAAGACATGACTTTGGGCACTCTGGAGGTATGTCTTACCATTAAGTCCATGTGTTTGAATCATCTTATCAGTTCATTTCTACAGTTTGTTCTGATGGCCAGTTTGATAATTTATGTGAGCAGTGTTTGTGGTAACTCACTCCTTTCAACTAATGTAGATGTCATGCATATCTTCTAGTCTCACACATTAAGTAAATTGAACAAGTGTTGCATACCATTATAACAAACTGTAGAAAGTAGGATGGCCATGCATTAAGCCTTTTCAGTTTAACAGAAATAACTCTATTATTAATCTTTTTCCAGGTTTCATTTGCCCATTTGTGCCACTGCTTCCCATAGCTTGCATTCTCATCAATTCCTACTTACTAGTTAATCTTGGGTAAGCATTGATACTTAATTTGTTGATACTTTTTTTGGTTAATCAAGCTCACTTTTTAAATGTTTTTTTTTCCTGTCAAGCTGTATGTAAGGAATGGGGGATTTCAAGACTAAAAGTAACTCAGAGGGACGACCTGTCCTTTTTATAATTTGCTTTTAAATGAATATCAGAATATATCTGCCATAATGGTGATGAACTTAATTTCATCTTCATCTGAGTAAATAGGAAATAATGGCAGGAACACTAATTACATAATGATAGCTTTATGTGATTTTAATTGGAAAAGCTCCTGTTTAGTTTCTTATAGTGAAATTATCCATTTATCCTTCCTGCAATTCTAAAATTTTAGTACAATCCTATAACTACATTTTCCTGCAATTCTTGCATATCTTTGTTTCAGAGATGGCACATGGTTCCGTGTTTCTATATGGCTGGCAACAGGACTACTAGTTTATGTGTTCTATGGCCGAACCCATAGCTCTCTAAAGGATGCAATTTATGTGCCAGCAAAGCAAGTGGATGAAATTTACCAGAATTACAGAAGCTGTCTTGCTTAATCTCTGCAAACAAAATTTGGCTGATTCTGTGTGTGCCTGTGGGGAGATTGCTTGCATCCCAAGCCAAAGAAAATGTTGCAGCTCCCCCAGTTGAACATGTATTCCCTGTACAGGAAGTGCTTCTCCAGCTTAGGGTCATGTATTTAATTTGTTTTCTTCTAGAGAAGAATGTCATTGTGGTATGCCTTGAATTATATCTCATTTATTCCCCATTGTGTACAATTTGTATGATATATCTTGTGTGACAGTGTGAGTGAGTGACTTGGGGCATGTTCAAGAAAATGTAAATATAGTTTGAAATTTGTAATTTAAATTTTCTTAATTATTCAATCCTTTCATTTTGGAGAAATGGGAACATTAGAGGAACCTATTCTAAGGTTCATGACATAAGCAATCTAATGTCAGAATGTCTACTTTGAACGCACAGAGAGTATAACCTACCTATTAAGAAAACCTACTTAGCTGTCCATTTCCATCGCAGAATGATGACAGTTGAAATCCACTACCCTTAAAAATGATTTCAAAATGAGGTACTTGTATTGATCTTAATACAGTTTGTATCAACCTACCGAATTCAATTCCTAAGGAACCACCAATTGAAAACAATTATGCAAAATTTAAAAAACACTAGCCAGCTCTGCATAGCAAAATAGCAAAAGGATGAAACACCAGCTGCTAATGCAGCAATCAGGAAAGAAATGACCCATACAAATTAGACAGTTTCAGTATGAGAGAGATACGTACAACTGAATGAAATGATAAAAAAAAAATTAGCTCACTTCATTCTTTTGCATGTATCTCTCTCCTCCTTGAATTGTCGAGTACTGAAGAGGATGCAAACTCGTTAATAATATCTTGTGATTATATCGAGTTCTACTATGGTAGCACCAGCTTAATTTTATGACCCCCAAAGTCCCTATTACCAAGTTTTCATTAGATTGAAAGAAAGAATATTAATAGATCATAGCATTCATAACAGGGATTCAGGGAATAAATCAACAAGTAACAACATTACAACAGGATACATTCCTAGTAGTTAACTGAATTTGTTTACCATGTTTATGTATACATCATCGATCTAGACATTACAAACAAATTGTATTCATCATTAGGATTGACTCTTAAGCAGCAACCGTCGTGAATCAAACGGTTATATTGTAACTGAGTTTTTCATTAAACCTATAGCTTGCAAATTGAGTGTTGAGAACAGATTAAGTCAATGAATATGCGACATATTTAAAAGTCCTTGATAAATTAAAGTTTCAAACCCGTAATTGATCATCACAGACAAGGCTAAGATCCTTCAAACAACAATGTTCTTCATATATTCAGATAATATCACTATCACATTTCGCTCCACCTTGTAATGAAAATTTCATTCAGACTTGAATCATCGTTCATGACATTTAAAATACATTGAGAATACACGGATTCAAGCCCAGTCATAATATCTTGTAGTTATATCAAGTTCTACTATGGTAACACCAGTTTAATTTTATGACCTCCAAAGTCCCAATTACTAGTTTTCATTGATTATAGATTGAAAAAAAAAATCAATAGAAGATAGCCTTCGTAACAGGGATTAGGGAAGAAATATTACATATTATAGTCAAAAATCGAGGATGGCAGAGAATCAATTGGGTTTTATGCCAGGGAGGTCTACAACAGAAGCCATTTATCTTACACAGATGTTGATAGAAAAGTACAAAAGTAAAGAGAGAGACTTAGATATGGATTTTGTGGAAGACTTTGGAGAAAAAAGGCATGTGCTTGGTTTATATATGAGCTATACAAGACATGAAAGGATAACTACTAGTGTGAGAACTCCAAGAGGTGAAACTAAGAACTTTCCTATTGGCATAGGATTACATCAAGGCTCAGCTTTAAGTCTTTATTTGTTTAACATAGTCGTGGATTTGCTTATCAAGGACATACAAAAGATTATCCATAATTGCATTTTTTCTATGGCAGTCTTCAATGAGGAATGAAGGGAAGCAGATACCAATACCAATAAGCTTGAACTCTGGAGAGGCAGACTTTGGAAACAAAGGGTTTTCTTTTAAGAGTAGGATAGAGTATATGCACTCCAATTTTAGCAAGTTAGAGAGGATTTCAGCTCAGAAGTAAAATTGAGAGATGTCATATCACAAGTTTCTAATTTTAAAGATCTAGAATCAATCATACAAGATGATGGTAAAATTAATGAGAATGTCACACATAGGATACAAGCCGGATGACTTAAATGGAGAAAAGTATTAAATTTTTGTGATCACAAAGTGCCTACCAAAACTCAAAAGCAAGTTTTATGTACCACTATATGTCCAATTATACTATATTACAGTGAATGTTGGGCTTTTAAGGGACATGGGAGAAAAATATGAGTAATGAAAATGTTAAGATGGATGTAATCATACAAGAAAAGATAGAATATGAAATGAAATTTTACAAAGATTGGTATAATATCCATTGAAAAAAATATGAAAAAAATTAACTAAGGGAGACCGAAGAGAACGTTGGAGGAAATCAAGGATGATCTTAAACTTAATAACATTTCTAAAACTTAAACTTATAACTTTATTTAATGACATCATTTGATCCATATGGTCAACTTCACCTACTCAAATCAGCCTTTTCTGTTATAGTCCAAAATCAACAAGCAACATGTCACATTCCTCGTAGTTAAGCCGTATGCACATGGTAGACTGACCGGATTTGGTTACCATACACTATCTATTTAAGCATCACAAACAAATTGTATTCATCACTTTCGGATATGATTACACCTAGTATGATTGACTCTTAGGCAGAAAAAGTCGTGAATCAAACAGCTAAAATAGAACAAATTTTCGATTGTAACTGAGTTTGTCATTATTTAACAGAGCTTGCGAATGTGAGTGATGAGCACAGATTAAGTCAATAAATATACAACATATTTAAGATTCTGAGATAAATTAAAGTTTCAAATCCGTAATTGAACCTCACAAACAAACAAGGCTAAGATCCTTCAACAATAATGTTCTTCATATATTCAGATATTCCATTTCTGTCCACCTTAATGAAAATCACATTCGGACTTGAATCATCGTTCATGACATTAAAAATATATTGAGAATTCAGATTCAAGCCCCACAGCACACCATGCCCGTCCCTTTCTTCTCCACCCCACCCCATTCCAATGCCTAATGGAATTCAATAAGTAAATGAAGACTGTAAAGATAAATACACACTTAAAACTCAACTATAACAAGAACCTGTGGCAATGTTTCTCTAGGTAATAAATTGATTACTTCAAAAATGAGATATTGCACCTAGGATCATCCAATGGACATAGTAAACATCAAAATTTTGATACTACAAAAGGCCACTAATTCATTTTATTGATTAGTTCATTGATGAGATCCTCACGGTTCCCTGTGTCTCCACCTTCCTTGAATATGGTTTTTGATCCTTTCAATCCTTCAGCTGGCTTGTTCAGCTCAAAGGGCCACATAAATCTGGCAACTTCCTTAAAGTGTGGACCAGCATTATAAATCTGATGAACCATGTCTTCTATGCATACAATACCGAACTTTCCTAATTCCTACATAGCAAAAAGTGGAACCATCACAAATGCAATTAAGGGGAAAAGTCAAAGGAAAACAAGAAATTCAACAACACCATATTATTACCTGCTCAATAATGTTATTATCCGTCAAGGGAACTTTTCGCTGTTCCATCCTTGCATGTCCTTTTTTGTAAATTAGCTCCTTTATGCTTTTAAGATTAGGATATCTACGAAAGAAACATATATTCACAAAATTAAGAACAATACTTAGCTAGTGACATATGATCTCTTTTTCTTTTGTAAGGAACGCAATATATAAAGGCAGTGCTATTCCACCCAATGCATTGAAAGCATTGTCCACACTGGGTGAAATACAGTTGATGTGTGCAGGCAGCAAAGCAACAGTGTTATTCGTTGGATTGGTATACATAATCAACGTGCTTAGCATTTTCCTTTCCTAAATAACTTGAAGGCATCTAGTATAGGTTCCTTTAACTTCAATTAACAAGGGTCCATTTGGGTAAACAACTTCATTAAAGGCTTATTGAATAAGGCTCTATTTGAATAAATTTCTCCCTAAATATGTATCGAAGAGAAAATAAGGTAAATCGAATTAGCTTCTCACATAAGCTAAAATCAACTTATGCACTTAACATAGAAGTCTTTTTCATTTAACTTTTGCAGAAGCCAAGGTGCATAAGCTAATTTTATCTTATAGACAATGCATTTTACCTTTTTTTTCTCATGTAAGTGCTGATTAAAAATTCTATCCTAACAGAGCCTAAGTGCTTATCATATAAGCACTTATGTAAAGTTGTTTCTATAATAAAAGAGGAAATTGGGTTAAACAATCTTCATGTAAGTTGCTTTCATAAGTTATCCTGGAAAACCCATTGAAATAAGCCGGAAAGTGCCTATGGACAAATCATAAGCTATTTTTAAAAGCTCTCTCAAACACTTGCACAAGTGTTTATATAAGAAAAATGCAGTTAAGTTATAACTCAGCTCTTCCAAATGGACGGACCCTAAAACTTATTATGCCTACATTCCCATTCCCAATCAATATACATATACCTCAAACTCCCTACCCACCTTCATTCCAACCTGGAAAGTTCTACAAACCCACTTAGTCGCTCACTAACACCAAACACATAAAGCAAAAAATGAAGAACATAAATTAATAACATACCCATAGGTGACATATGGTTCCACCCTCTGCAGCTTGGCCATTATTCCCTCACTTGGCTTCACAAACACAGCACTGAACCTTCTCCTCAACCCCAAGCTGTACAACACCTTCCTAGTCCTAGGATGCATGTCTTTTTTCCTAATAAAGAGCCGCATCATCACTTATCAAATTCACAATCCCAAAAAATCAGATCACCAAGAGAAACACAAAAAGAAAAAACTTACTTCACTCACCCCTGTATCCGAATGATTATCATAGTGTTGGAGTTAGCTTCAGGCACTTTCCTCTTCACCCTCCGCTTCATTCTTATAAGGTCCACTTCCTTTATATACACAAATGAAACGCGTTAGGATTTTGCATTTTATCGCAAACATTATATAAACATCAAACGCTTTTTTTTATTGTTTCTCACAGGTTTCCTCCAAAGGAGGCAATTCTGTTCGAGGCACGGTCGGACACTAGATGTGGGCACCTCTTCCAGCGGGATTCGAACCTTTCCTGTTGTGGGAGACTAACCCTTTCCGCTAGACCCAATCCCGTTGGTACATCAAACGCTTTTTAGGTTTAGCGATTAATCGCAAACGAGTTACGATGTGATGAGAAGTGAGTGAGTTAGTTACCTTGTTGCGATACTCGTGGATGAAATCCTCGGGCTTTCTGATGGATTGGAATTTCTTTTGCTGGAACTGTTCTTTTTTCCTTAACGCCCATGCTTCGGTGCTTTTCCTCTTCTTGAGTATGACTTCGGAGATGTAGTTCAGAGGCTTTGAATCATCTTCTGCCATCGCTGCACACACACGGTGAGTGAGGTACGTGTCAAGTTTAGGGTTACGAAACCTTTAGAGAGAGAGAGAGAGAGAGAGAGAGTTGGAAAGAACAGTTTCGGAGTGAGAGAAAAACCTGGCGGAGACGGTGGCAGTATAGCGGCGGCGGGAAAGCACGAACCTGCAGCCCTAAAGTATGCATTGATTTTCTTTTTGAGGTTATATACTGCTACGTTTTTTTATTCTCACGTATTTTTTTAAAAATATTGGTTGTTTTTCGTTGGGCTCATCATAGATCCACTGGGCCTAAGTATTTTTAAATCTAGGCTCTTGCTACACGAACCCAGCACAATTGCTGGTATACCCAGAAAACCAACGTAATTCCCGTTTTACCCTTTTGTAAAACTGATACGGATTGGACAATCCATAAGTGGCCCAAACTATTTTTAAAAAAAAAACAAAAATATGTTTTATAATTGAACCTATGATTTTCAGGTTTGATGCTATAACCAACTAGATTAATAGACCAATTATGTTATAAAATAATTAATGTCGATATATGTAACACTAAAATTTCTAATGTATATTTAATATACATATAAAAATTTATATATGTAAACATATTAATTATTATATCAAAATTAATTATTACAAAATCTATTAATTAAATTTACATGCGCATTAAATATATATTAGAAATTTTAGTGTTACATATAGCGATATTAACTATTTTATAACATAATTGTCCTACTAACTTAGTTGGTTAGAACATTGTGCTAATAACATGAAATTCACAAGTTCGATTGCCCAATCTGTAAGTCTCATACAGATTGGTCAATTGGTATGAAACTTACGGATCCGTAAACCTCATACTGATTGGCCAATTCGTATGAGACTTATGAATTGCCCAATCTGTATCAATTTTACAAAAAGGCAAAATAGGAATTGTGCAAATTATGCTAGGTGTACCAGCAATTTGCATGGTACGCATAGCAAGAACCTTAAATCTTCATGGTCACATTCTCTACACTTCTTTGTAAAGTGCATTTCCTTTCCTTTTTTAAAATCAACTTACTTAAATAACCTTTGCTTTTTAGACATTTTTATCTCCCTGGTATACTCCCTTTTTCATTGAAACAAATCATCTCCTCTCTTTTTCATTTCACTCCCTTCTTCCCCTTGGATCCCTTGCTTTAGTCTTCATTTATTCCTCTATTGTTAAGTCTGTTGCTTTAGCCATAGCATTTTTTCATTCTCCAAATTCCAATATAGTATGTTTACACTCCCAACTACTTTTATTCTTTGTTTTACTTTTGTCCACTTGCATAACATAATTAATGCCTATCATTTTATATATGTACCAATGTATGAATAAATCATAAATTTGTCCAAGTTGTTGGAGTGAAGCACCTCTTAAAGTCATTCTAATTGAAGAACTGATATCAATTATATGTTTTCTCCCCTTCAATTGCTTCACTACTATACAATTTTTCCTTTATATAGGGTTTTTAATGGTTCTAGTATTCTACTTGAATTCTTTTGGATATTCTTTTAACATTACAAAAAGTACTTTCTGAAATACAAAATAGTATTTCAAAAATTATTTTTCAGAACCCAGTTTTGTTAGCAAAATAAACAACAGTAATGCACTATATCATACAAAACATACTATTTTTAAGAAGAAAATGCAAAGTCTTAAACTAAACAACAGTAGCAAAATAATTTCAAAACATGAATCAATAATGCACTATATCATACAATAAGCATAAAGGAAAATAGTTCAAGGGAGAAATTTTGTTAGCCTGTGTTGAAGCGCACAAACACTATCCATAGAGAGAAAACGCTTCCACTGCACTAGTAGATTGTGCTTCTCTCCCAAGATACGCCAACCCGTTGGTTTTGATTATGTGCAACGAAAGGATCCCCGAACCTTTTGAACACCAATGCTGTTGCTCTCAAAAATAAGTTTTTATAAGAAAAGGAAGAGAAAAATTTAGAGAGAAAGAATTCAAAATTGTTTTTCTGCTTGTGTTTTATATATTTTGAACTTATCAAACAACTCATTTTTGTGACTAACTAAATACACATAACAATATTTGGAGAAATCATCAATGAAAGTAGTAAAATATCTCTTACCACCACGTGTTAACACATCATTACTTTCAATACACGTAGTAAAACTCTTTCTAGGATGCTTTGCTTGAATACATGTTTCACATTTTTGTTTTAAATCAATGGAAGCCTTATGAATAAGATTAAGAGACATCATTCTTTTGATAGAATTCAAATTCACATGTCCAAACCTAGCATGCCACATATTAGAACATTCAACATTTGAACAAAAGAAGAAATGCTGGATATTTTATTAATAGAAAGAGACACAAGACTTAACTCAAACAAACCATCACAAATGTAGCATTTGCCAATAAAAACACCATGTCTTGTAATAACAACTCTATTGGACTCAAAAACAACCTTGTACCCTTGTTGGACTAACAAAGAAGTCCTTATTAATTTTTTCCTAATATCAGAAATATAATAGATTCCATCTAAAACAAGAAAATTCTTTGAAGATAGCTCTAGCATCACTTGACTGTCTCCTAACACATGTGCCATACTCCCCCATGATCACAATACGTGTGATTGATTCCTGATATAAAGAAAATAATTTTTTATTAGCACACACATGAACATTAGCCCCGAAGTCTATAAACCAATCATTTGAGTTAAAAACACAATTTAACTCAAGGCTAGTGACATGGTACCTGTCAAATGGGGAATCAAAGGCAGCACTGGTGGAGACAACATTAGCCTGAGGTTTAGGGAAAGACGTAGGTTGGCGATGGCGTTGAAAACAATTATTGACCAAATGATTAGCTCACCCACAAACAAAACAAAAAATTTCATTCCCCAAATTTTTATCTTTAGGTTTATTGTTATTAAAAGCATTGTTCTTATTTTTAGAAAAAGAAGGCTTTCTACCAAATTTATTTTTGTTAAACCCATACCTTTTGAAGGACTTAGAGAAAGGTTTACTAGAGCTCTCAACAAGATAGGCCTTAGAGTGAGAATCAGATTTTTCCAAAGTATTTTTGAGATGAATGATGTTTATCCTCAATTCTAAGACATACAAGCAAATCATCAAAGGTGAAACCTTCATGTTTATGATTCAAGCTTCGAGCAAAATCAGTCCACGAAGGAGGCAATTTTGAAATCATTAAAGTCACAAGCATAATGTCAGACAAAACAATTCCTTTCAATTTCATGTCATAAACAATGTTTTCAAATTCATGGATTTGATCTGAAATAGATTTTCCATCAATCATTTGAAACTCAATCATTTTTTCACAAGACTATTGACTTAAACCTTTTTCAACAAATCCATATTTCAATTCAAGTGCTTCCCATAACTCAACAGAAGTTTTAGTATGACAAAAAATTTTATATATGTTATCAACCAAAGCACTTAAAATGCGTCCATGACATAAAATATCTTTATCAAAAACATCATGCTTAGTGGTAGAAGATTTGGTAGCATCAGTTTGCACTATATCAGTAGAGGAAGTTAAAGTTTTTATTTCTCTTTTAGAAATCACAAAGTATAAATCCAATTCAGTAAGCCAGAATTTTATTTGTTGTTGCCAACAAAAAAGGTTTTCACTCGTAAATTTTTCAAGCTTATTGGAAAGGACTTAATCATATCCATAACAGACATTTTGATAAAATAAAATGCTACTACACAAAAAGACTATGCAAGAAGAAAGTGAAATTTTTCTCTCTACGACTGTTATAAAATTAAAATAAAATAAAAGAAATAAATGAGAAGAAAATACAAATTCTTAAACTAAACAACAGTAGCAAAATAACTTTGTTAGCAAAATAACAGAACATGAATCAACAATACACTATATTATACAATAAGCATAAAGGAAAATAATTCAAGAGAGAAATTTTGTTAACATGGGTTGAAGCGCACAAATGCTATCCTTAAGGAGAAAATGTCCTTGCATTGGTAAAAAAATCTGATTTCGCTCTTCTCCCAAAATATGACAATCGTATACAGCAAAAGAATATCTGAACCTTCTGAATACCAATGCTTTTACTCTCAAAAATAAGTTTTTATAAGTAAAAGAAGAGAAAAAAATTTAGAGAGAAAGAAATTTGTCTACTTGTGACAAGAATCTAACAGGTAGAAACCAACTTTCATGTCTAAACAAACGTACCAACTTATAGATATCAAAACAAACGTAACAAATTGCATTGACCCTTTAAATCTTAAAAAATATAAGAAATCTAATTTTACATAACATATTTTAAAACAAATAGATTATTTTATAAAAATAGAATTGATGAGTAACATATTTTTATAAATTTTAAATTATAAAATAAATATTTACTAACATTCTACACTACTAGTAAATTACTAATTTCATCCACAAAGTAAATATTTTATGTGAAGTATTTTTTTATTAAAAAAAGATGGGACATCCCTATATAGTTTAATAGTCTGTATTAAAAATAATTTATAATCAAAATTTTGGTAAGTCTAATACTTATTCAAATTTATTGCATTTAGAATACATCTTTGAAGAATTGAAAGTACAGAAGAAGAAAAAAACATTTTTTTTTCTTTCTAAAATTAAGGTAGACTAAGCATGCCTTAAGTATGGAATATAATGTCCTCTGAAATAAACAAGTATGGAATATAATCTGAAAGCCTATTAATGATGAAAAGAAAGAACTACATTTCTATCAGAATAATGTGAAGTGATCATTCAAGTTCAAAATGACCAATGAGGTTATACAGAAAAACTTGCAATTTGGAGTATCGAAAATATCATAATTTTAATAGTTAAAATAAAATTAAAAAAAACAACAAATTACAATGTTATACAAGATTCACCCCTCCCATGTACTGTTGTACTAAGATTTACATTTGATACCTCCAAAATAGGAGCTCCACAAAAGGGAAGCATCTCAGAAAATAATTGACGAAAAAACTATGAAATATATAACAGATTGAAGATATAGAGGTATCATCGGGAGAAGAAGCACACAAAATTACCATGATGTATCATCATCACAAACATCCGAAGCATTACGGTGAGATGTACGGACTATACAAAGTGTCTCTTTTTTCACCTTTCCAGCTTAAGCGAGGTTATCTGCCTTAGGAAGAAGCTAGAGTCACATGGGTTCCTATATTCCAGTTTAGGCACCAGCACGTTCCAAAAAATTTCACTGCAAATAAGATCAGTATCATCAATGGGAAAGTAAAATAACTCAGTAATAGAAAACATGCCACGAAAACCTGAATCATGCTTATAGAAAACAAAACTTATAATCATACTAGTTAGTCATTAGTTCTTACTTCTTAGATAAACATAAAGTTCAACAGCCATCCAGGTTTAGAAATCATCATTGTAAATAACATCAGTTCTAAGAAAGGAGTGAGGCATGGAAAGAATAGATATACACAGCCTTATCCCCATAAGCATAGAGACTGTTTCTAGGATTTGAACTCATGACCGCCCAGTCATAAGGCTGCAACCTTATCGTTGCGCCAGCCAACAAGACTTACCCTCTAAATAGCCTATATTCTATGGCTACTGAATAAGATAAGGCCAAAATAGAGTCTATAAGTGGGGGACAATCCTCACCCTATGAACTAGCTTTTGAAGTTGAGTTAGACCCAAATCCACAATCTAAGATGGTATCAGAGTCTATCCTAAATGCATTAAAAGGGTCAATCACCATATTATCCACGCACCAAGTGTAAAATTATTGGGGGTAGATGTATTAGGAAAAATCAAAATCCCACATCGGCTAGAGATAACGCCAAAATAAAATATATAAGTAGGGAGACAACCCTCATCCTATGACAATTTTCTAAGAATACATAAGCTTTTGAGATTGAGTTATGTATAAACCCACATTCTAAGAGTCACTCGTTGAATAGGGCTGCAGTTTGAGTTTTGACAATTTTCTCTTATTTACCATTTATAATGTTACCAAAATAGAAGTTCCTTTTGGAAAAGTTGAGAATTTGGGTATTTGTAGATAGGAACATCAATACAATAAATCAGCAGAGAATAGATATAGGTTGCTCATACCATCCATCTGTTAGTTTGTAAGAGCTTGCAACCTCATCCTTCTGGTAAACCAAATTTTTTCTAGCAAGCATCATTTGTCTGCTTTATTTGCAAAATATATTATCAGTTTTACGCCTCTCCACTAACCAAACTGCTTTCATCTTTGCCAGACACACTACCAACTGCTTTGTTGCTACTCTTCTTTGTCTTGTCTTTGTTAGTGAAAGGCTTATCCAGGGAAGAGCTGACCAATCTCCTGACAAACTTTTTAGAAGGAAGCACAGAATCATCCTCTGAACTCCTTTTAGAAGAGGCTGTGACATTGGGAGTGCTAGACTTATCCTTAGACTGTTCAGTCTTTTCTTCCACTAAACCATCCTTCGGTGAAGCTTCTGTATCAGGAAGCAGTGCTCGGTGACTAAGGCGCAGCTGTCCCTTTTCATTTATCTGCAGTGCATGCTTAAAATCATAAGATTGAATGCCCACCACACAATATGGTAAAATTGAATATTTTGAAACAACAAAAACAAGAATCATATTCTTCGGATATAATAAAAGTTTACATAGTTCATACTTCATAACATGAGTCAGGAACTAACGAAAATAAGGTGGCTGACTTGACCGAGAATGCAATTTTACCAATTTCAGAGAAAAAAAGTTCAAATTATAAAGAAGAATCTAAAAAAAAATAAAAATATAAGAAATTTCAGTTAGAGAGAATGTCTCTCACGTGTAATAGCTGAATTAGGCTCAGACAATGCTCTCCCTGAGTTTCTGGGATGAATTAGGCCAGTTCATTTCTAATGGGTAAGATGAAAGCTAAACATGTATTGCTGGATAAATATTTTTCGATTAGAACCCAAGTTCTGGCACTGGGGTCAACTATTTTTAAAAAAGACAAGTTCAGATTATTCATATAAGGTAAATAACATTCATATAGAGCCAATGGTAAAGTTGAACATGATTCAAAGATAACAATGATTAAAATAACATACCTCTATAAGCTTTACATCAATGCGATCTCCCACTTTGAAAACCTGGAGGAATGCAAGTCAAATATTATCCCAGCATTATTTGCATACGCTGTTAATTTTCTTCGGAATATAGAATCAAAAGAAAATGCTTACATCTTCTGCCTTGGGTAGCCAACCTGAACTCAGTTCACTGATATGACACAGTCCCTACATAAAATGAAAAATGTTGGATATCAAATCGAGCAAAAGATTCAGTCAATTAATTATTAATTGGAGAATCAGTCAAATAATGACTGATTGAAGAATCGGTCAATTATTGACTGATTGTGATGTAACTTTTTTCTGTTCTTGCTTTTACTCCATAGAAATGACTAAAAGTAATGACAAAAAAAATGTTCAGGGACTAAAAAGATAGTAAACCCAATTTTTTTTTCAAAACATTCTCATGTGAAATGCAAACCTTAAAAGGAAAACACATTTATAATCATCTGATAATTATAAACATGATGTATTAGCTCTAAATCATTTATATGATTTAAGTAACAGAACATGGTAAGATACAACTTCATTAGAAATCCCAAAATTCAACTATGTTTAAGAAGTAATCTGATGGTATCTATTTCTAATTATCTATGCCTTTGGCAACTAGGTGGAAGTACATACCTCTCGTCCAGGTGCTATCTCTACAAAAACTCCATATGAGGCTATTGATTTGATTTCACAGCTCCTGAAGTATAGAAGGCAGCACAATTATATATATAACCCCTCATTTTTTTATGGTGACTAACTCTGTAATCAGTACCTCTGGTACTTCTAGATTTTATATATATATAATTTATCTTTGCTGATAAAAAAAAATATATAACCCCTCATTTATCAATAGTTCTCTTTTGCAAACACATTAGAAAATCATTAAAGAAAAACAAGAGGAATATTTTTTTGGCTAAATTATGTTAATAGACTTTTTATTTTGTCCATCATTTTTCAAAAAAAAAAGTTGTAATTTAGTCCTCATAATTTTTTTTTTCATTTCCCATATAGTCCCTTTGTTAGTCTTTCATTAGTTTTGTCCATTAAGTATTATTTTTGCTTATTTTCTAGTCTCTCTAAACATCACTCTTTTTCCGTTTGGTCCCTTATTTTTTTAAGTCACGTAGGCACTTAACAGACAAAACAAATAGAAGCCTAACAAAGGGACTATATGGGAACAAAAAAAAAGGAAAAAATGAGGAGTAATAGGGGACCAAATGGGAGAATCATAATATTTTGAGGGACTTAAAATATAATTTAAACTTCTTTTATAAAGAGGAAATTTGTTAAGGCAGAAAAAGAAGAAAAACAAGAAGAAAATATATATTCATGTCATTAAATTTAGAGAGATTAGCACCCTCCTTTCTACTATTGAGATTACGATAAGATTGTATTGAGATTTTGTGCGATATAGACTGAGATTTGATATTTGATTGATTTAATTGTAATTAGGCTGACTATTGTGTAGATCTTGTAATATTCTTTCCCTAATAATGGAAAAACGCTTGTACAATAATTCTATATATATGGCAGTGCAGGGAGACTTTTTCTATCAAATCTTTGTCTATAATTTATGTCTTAAATCTCTATTTCAACTCTACTATTTTATAAATAATAGAAATATATCATTCTCAAAGGCAATTGGGTAAACACCAGAAAAGCCAAATGAACAATTCTGAGCCAAAGCATACAGCTCTTTCATTTGAAAGAGAAGGAAATTGAAGTAAAAAGGGTTAACAACCTACACCCCACCGACCAGTAAAAAAGCTGAGGATTACTTTCCAAGCAATAGCATTTTGTATGTTATGTGCAGCGGTTGAATCCCATGAGTCTCTTGCAGATATTTCACTCTTTTGGATCACTTAATTTTTCACATTTTTTATCTGAGAATTTTTTAACTTGTATCCTTTTCATTGAATCAATGCAAGCAACAAACCTATATAATCAGAAAAAGACGTGATAAATACCTATATATATCACCAATAGTTGGAACCATCGTCAAACTATTAATAATAGCTTTAGACTTCTCTAAACTAGGCAAGTCTTTTGCAAATATTTTCACCTGCATAAGCCGCAGAAGAGTTATTCATTATATATCAATAGAAGAGTAACTGTAATATTCATATAAAAGCATGTAGATAAGCTGATTGTTCTCGTACAGTGCCATCATCTTCTGTATCAATAGTGTCTACTCCAGATTCCTCAATAATGCTCTTCACTTTTTTCCCACCAGAACCAATTATAAGATTTATTCTATCTGGTCGTACCTATAAAAAATACGTGTACAATGATAACTGATGGATGATTGAGTGATAACCAATGAAGGGGAAAAAGAAAAGAGGAGTACTAGAAACACATTCTCTGACACACTCCTTCAAACACACTCTCTAATTGATTAAAATATATTGAAAACTACAAAATCAAAAGAGAAAATCATTAAATATGATGTGGGACCCACAAAATTGTCATTTTCAATAAAATAAGATAGTGTGTTTCTAGCATTTCTCAAAAGGAAAGCAGCAAACAGACCTTCATAACATGAATCAGAGGAGCATACTTCGAAAGTCTTTTTGCTGGAGGAGGTGAGGAATTCATCATTGCTCCTTGATTAGGTAATAGAAGGGAGAACGAAAGACAAAGATATTAAGATGTCAACAACAATAAAAGAAAATTAATTTAAAACTACAAAAATAAAAAATGATTTTCGAATTTTACAGAACTAACTATTGATCTCCAAAGCACATGCAGATTATGTTTATTTCACCAAGAGTGAAGTATATGCAGACTGAAAATTAGAAATGTTGTGAACAGGAAGATGAAGAATGGTATCTATTTTACAACTGTAAATATAAGATTGGTTAGGTGGTTAAGAAAGAAGGGAAAAAGGGAAAGATCGCGGGTTCTCAATCCCTCCCGCTGACAAAAAACTAACAAACTAACAAAATTAACATTTGCTGATAAAACAAAAAAAGACAATAAATGGAAAAATATTGAAAGTTTCTAAGACTTAACGTTACAAAAAAAAAAAAAAGGAAAGTCCAAGAAATGGACTTGTCAAACAAAAAGAAGCAAAGATTTGGACATTAAACTCCATTAATCCTCTAGTGTATATTCCTATAAATGAGCAATTCCTAGTTCCAGATCGGACTCATCCTCCATACATGTATCAGTTTCTACATGCTAAATGCATTTGGATGTCTGAGTTGAATAATTACATAGGATTAATATAAATGAAATGTTGCAGGATTAACATTCAACAAAAAAGTTTTTCTCCTAATGCTGTGTAATGTGTTTCTCTGTAATGATGGAAACAAGGTATTCTTTTTTATTTTACCACTACTTTCAAGAAACTAACACAAGATCTACTTCTGACACAATACTGTCAGATCTAGTACAAAAAATTGTTTAACACTATCCAGTCTTGACTGTATATTTCAAGGAAAGACTCAAGTTATGAAATGTACAAATTCATTAACTGCAACATACTTTATAAGTCATACCACCATGAAGTTAGTGTTTTAACTTTACCAAGTATATGCTTCCTGCCATCTCTTGCTTGTAGAAGTGCCTTTCTCATGATGGGCAAAGTAATTCCACCCACCTGCAACACGATATATTAATAGCCATTAGCAAACCCTATAAAATATAATATATATATATATATATATATATATATATATATATATATATAGAGAGAGAGAGAGAGAGAGAGAGAGAGAGAGAGATTTTAATGCCTATGCATTGACAATTTAATATAGTTTTATATTGTCTTCCAATCACAAATCACTGTTTGAATTATTTTAAAATTCAACAAATTTATCATATACGGTATTGGATAATTGATTAAAACTTTTTATACTGTCAGTGTATAACCCTTTTTCTTATATAGATATATATACACACACACACACACATACATATACACACACACACACACATAATTGAGAAAAACTTAAGGCCCATATCGGCTAGAGATAAGGCCACAATAGAATATATGAAAGGCAACCCTCATCCTATGAGCTAGCCTTTGGGGTTAAGTTAGACCTAACAAAAACCCACATTCTAACATGATATTAGAGTTTATCCTAGATCCATTAAATGGACCACCCACCATGACATCCATGCACCAAGCAAGCTAGCTTTTGGTGTTGAGTTAAGCCCAAAAACCCACATTCTAAGATAAATAGATATAAAATATAGATATCAAATAAAATAACTTAGACGAAGAAATGAATAAAAATAACAAGTAGAAGCTAGTTAATACATAATAGAGGATATTACATCCCCCCCCTCCCGAGTTTAGAACTTATTACACTCTCATCCCCTCATTCAAAATACATTTCTTTTGTACCCCCTGACCATCTCTGTCCAGTAACGGTGTTAGTGAAAAGTCCAAATAACCCTTCTTAAAAGGGGTGCTGATAAAGAAGATGGCTGCAGATAGGGGAAAAAAACACTTCTCTCTTGCAATTTCCAAACCCTCGTGACCTACCCCCTTTCTCATTGCATCGCAAATTTCTCTCTTCCAAACCCTTGGCAACCAGTCCATAATCACCAACCAAACACCAACACTGTCACCCTAAACCACCACCACACCAGCGGCACGCTACCCAATCTGAGCTGCCACCCTCAACCCAAACCCAACCAAACCGCCACCAATCTGACCTTTTGTTTGCAAAACCACCAAGATATTAAGTTTGGGCCAAGAAAGATGGCAGCCCCTAAGGTGGACACCTGTCATCCACATTAGATGCCCAATCAGCATCACAGAACGCGCGAAGAACCAAGGGTTTTGTAATAAGAGCAGGCTGAAGAAGTAGTCCATGAAACAAAGTACCCTTGAGATACATTAAGATTCTTTTCACTACTACCCAATGAGAGTATAGAGGTGCAGCCATAAATTGAAAAACTTTATTGATAGCAAAGCTGATTTTAGATCTAGTAAGAGTAGCATATTATAAGCACCAACCATTGATCTGTATAGAGTTGGATCATGAAAAATATCAGCACCATGTCAAGATAGTTTGCAATTAGAGACCATGGGGAAGAAATGGAATGAGATTCAGCCATGTGAGTTTTGTGGAGTAAATCACAAATATATGTACTCTGAGTCATTAGTATAGAGTTATTAGGTAGATACTTGATCTCTAAGCCCAAAAAATAATCCAAATGACCAAGTTGCTTGAGAGAGAAAGCAGTGTGTAGTTTGGTTGTGAGCTGCTAAATAAGAGAAGTAGAATTGCCCGTGATGATGATATTATCCACATAGACTAAAAGATAGACAATATGCACCTGTTGCCTATAGATAAAAAGGGAAGAGTCACATTTGCTCCCCACAAATCCAAACTGAAGAAGAGTAGATTTGAGCCTATCAAGCCATTGCCTTGGAGCCTATTTTAAGCCATAGAGAGTTTTATTGAGCTTGCAAACTAGGGACTTATCTGCAACTTCAAATCCAGGAGGTTGTGTTATAAACACAAATTCTTCAAGAAGCCCATTTAGAAAAGCATTATTCACATCAAGCTAAAATAATTCCCACCCATGGGACAGTGCAAGAGTGAGAACAATACGAATGGTGACAGGCTTGATCACAGGAGAAAAGGTCTCATGAAAGTCAAAGCCATGAATTTGATGAAATCCCTTGGCTACCAACCTTGCTTTGAACTTGTTGATGGAACCATCAACATTTTCCTTTACTCTGAAAACTCAATCCTGACTGTTAGAAGGTAAGGGAACTAAGTCCCAAGTGTTATTTTTCAGCAAAGCATCATATTCTTTTGCATGGCAGCAAGCCAATCTGCATTTTCCAGGACCTGCTTCACAATTTTGGGTTCAGAATGGGTAAGAAATAAAGAAGGATGTAGTCTATGATTGTGAATTCCAGACTTGGACCTTGTTTGCATAGGATGAGTATTAACTAGTGTAGAATTAGGTGCAGAAACAGACTCAGAAGAGGGTGCACCAAGGGTTGTGGACTCTGAAGTATGCGGATGAATAGATATAGACTCAAAAGAAGTGGATGGATGACACACAGGAAGAGAGGCTGTAGGTGAATGGATAGGAACAGGGGAAAAACCAGGGGGAAAGAGGGGCAGAAGGAGAATGATAAGGAGATAGCTGAGAAGATTGAGGCATAGGAACTACAGAAGGTGGAGACAGGTTAGGATTAAGATTGAAATAGGAGTCAAGACTCTTGATGGAAGTAGAAGAGGAGGGAAACAGGCCAGAATAAGGGAACCTCAACTCATTAAACAGAATATCTTTGGAAATATTTTTTTTTATCAGCCAAAATATAATATATTATAAATGTATGAAAGTACCAGAGGTACTATAAATACAATATTAGTGCTGGGTATGCTGCTGGATCCACTAGTGTGATGATCCAGATTGCAGACCTGATATATTACTACCATGTAATACCCATCATTTCTATCCTATATACAAAAAGCTACTGGTAGATTACTAGACCAGTAGTTATATGAGTCAGCAAAATCTTTCTCAAACCCTCTAAGCCATGACCAGACTAGAAATATTGCGTCTTCCAGCAGCTTGCTTCCATTAAAAGGCTCATCTAGGAAAACATTTCGATTTCCTGACTCTGCCAGATGAAGACAGACATTTATAACCTTTGTAAGAGGAGGAATATACCAAAAGTAGACACTCTCAGATCGAAAATTGAGTTTGTGAGTATGATAAGGTCTCAGCAAGGGAAAACAAGCACGGCCAAAGGTTTTAAGGAATTGAAAATCAAGATCCTTGTTGAAAAGAGTAACAAAGGGAATGGCAAAATTGAGAGAAGCAATGGGAAGTCTATTAATTAGATAGATAGCAGTAGTAAAGGCATAATCCCAAAACTATAAGAGTAAAGAGGCGTGATGTAATAATGTAAGGCCTAACTTAACTATATGTCTGTGTTTTCTTTCAACCACACCATTTTGATGATGAATGTGGGCACAGATAAGTATGTGAGAGATGCCATAGGATGTTAGGAGAGCATAGAAAGTGGCAAACATTTGCAATGTGTCCGTACTTGAGACAAATTTGACACTGAAAATTGACAAAACGGCCACCACCACGACCTCTACCAGAGACACCGCCACTGCGTCCGACACCTTAATTAGGAAAACCATCACGACCACTACCAAGGCCATACAATCCTCGAGAACCACCAGGATCACTGGATTTGTAGGAATTTTGATGCGAATAGCCTTGAGTGTAGTTCAAGGATGGAGAACTTAACACCTAAGCTTCTTTATCGTAGCGAGCAAGACGAGTTTCATGACCGTAGAACAAGGCCTCAATCTCGACGATAGACGGATTATGCTTCTTGCTCTCAGTTACAGAGATTGCCGGCGCATAATCGGACGGGAGTCCTTCAAGAAGCACATCAACATACTCCTCATGATGAACAAGAACTCCAACACCAGCAAATTCATCAACATAACCTTTGATTTTTCATAAATATTCATCGATGGATTTACCGTCAAGTGAAACCACACGCATCACAGTTCGCAGTTGTCAAGCACGAGATTTCGTATAGAGATTGAAATACTCGTGAATCTTCTCCCAAACCTGATAGGAGTGATTAGAGTCAAGGACGCGCGACAGAACTGGCTTCGAGAAAGTGGATTGGAGGCAAACAAGAAGTCTTTGGTCCTGAACTTCCCAAGCTTCATACTTAGGATTCACACGATCAGAAATGTGATCATCCTCCGTGAGATAGTGAGGCGGAACGACGGGATTGACGACGAAACACTGCAATTTGTGTGACTTGATAATCAATTCTACATGCTGCCGTCAGTGGAGATAGTTTGAATCATCGAGCTTCTCGGTGATGGAGTTTGGGAACAATTGAGAGATGAAATTCGAAGGAGCGAAAGCCATGGATGCACGGATCTAGAACTTGTGAAGGTACAATAACTACGAAAAATTGGCTCTAGATACCATATTCGAGAAAGTGTGAGAGAGAAAGAGAGAAAATTAGAGAGAAAGGAAGCTAATATTATTGCAATCTGAAAAGTTAGTTAGAGTTAGTTACAATAAAGATATATATAGACCTCTGAACTAGCAATGACAGAAATTGATTTTCTAACACTAGAGGGGTGCTGTTAGCAAAAGCTAACAGCCCTTACAAACATACTACAAAACTATTTTCACAGTTATACAATCACATATTTTAATACCACACCACCAGCGCTGCCACTCTCAGTCATCACCTTCACCTTTCTCTTTTCTTTCGCCTCCTTCTTACCCATTTCTTTTCTTTCCCATAGGCGTCATCTTCTGCCCCATTGTCGCCACTTGGCTCTTTACTGCCCACACCCACTCCACCGCCACCGTCATAATCCGATTACCACCCCATGATGCCCATCGGTGACTCCCAAAAGTGTGTCTATAATGTTAGAAAGTCTCACATCGTCTGCCTCAGTTCTTGGGGTGCAACTTATATATCTATTGGGCAACTTCACTTAGAGCCAATTGGTTTTAAGCTGAAATCTAACATGGTATCAGAGCCTATAGCACATCTTAGTTCTTGCCTATTCTAGTAGGCTCGCCAGTATTGGCAAGCATCTGTTGAGGGGGGATGTCACTTGCCTCAGTTCTTGGGGTGTAGCTTATATATCTGTTGGGCACCTTCACTTAGAGCCAATTGGTTTTAAGCTGAAATTTAACATATAAGAGTATTACATTGCTCAAAATGTATTTTTGCTTTATCACAGCAAACTGATAGTCTAACTACTGTGGCTAGTAGTTAGTTTGTTATTAGCAGAGAGGATATTAGTGTGTGACAGCTAGTGACAGCTGTATCAACTAACTTAGGTTAGTTGACAGTTAGGTTAGTTAGTTGTTAGATCAACTATATGATCTGAACTGTAATCTGATTATACTTGGGTTGAATAACATTAGATTTCTCAATCTCAATTTCTTCTCTTCTCTCAACTCTATTAGCGACAACCTCAAACTATCCACAACTCACTCCATTTGTCAATGCAAATCAATGCCCAGATTGGAAATTTTTGTTTAGGGAACTGAATTGTGTTTTGATGTAGAATTCTGTGAGATTGTTGATTTGTTGTGCATGTTTGTTTCTGTGTTGATTCCTCATTTCCTTGTTTCTTAATTTTTAAATTTTTCATCATCAGGAGGAGAAATTTCAAGTTTTTGCATTGTAAAAGTAATAGATCTGGAATTTTAAGCATGGTTAATGAAGTTTTTGATGCAATTTTCCATTTAAATTTAATATTTAATTCATGCCTTTATTTCTCCTCACACTCAAACTTCCTCATTCTGCATATTTGACAATGATTTTCATTTTGAAAGTTCAAATCATGTTTAAAACATGTGCAACAGTTCTTGGTTCCTTCTCTCTGCAAAAAAATTTGTTAATCTGAGCAAGAAAGAACAAGTCACATGCTTAATTTAAAAAGCATGAACAAGTCACATGCTTAGTTCCTGTTAATGTTTTTATGGTGCTCGGGCAGTAGGGGACCACAGTGTAACAAATGACAAATTGGGGGGTGCAAGTGCAGGATGAAAATAAGGAGGGGTTACTAAGTGTAATAAGTCCTAAACTCAGGGGAGACCAATGTAATTTGCTCTACATAATAAATGTACTCCTTTTAAAGAAAATAAGCCATTTTTCAAAATCCAAAAAAATTAGAAAAGAAGAAATAAGCATATCAAAATATTGCATTTAAACATTCATAATATTTCACCTTAATGTCCATTTGAAATGCAGTTATGCCATCTTCATTTCCAGCAACCTGCATTTTATCATCGTCAAAACATCTTTTTAGCATTATGATATCAAACAATGTTGATCAAATATAAATTAACTAAAAACGAAAATATACAACAAACCAAACTGAATTCCCCAAATTACTTATCATCCAAATAATCATGTGAGGAAATAAGTATCACAAGTTCAATCATGTAAATTATAACCTTGAAATCCATATCTCCAGATGCATCTTCAGATCCAGTTATGTCAGACAGAATAAGCGGAGTTCCATCTCCACCAAATTCCTTGGTGTCCAGTACCATACCCATTGCAATTCCAGCAATAGAACCCTTAATAGGAACCCCAGCATCTTGCAATGCTAAGCAACCTCCACAAACAGAAGCCATGCTAAAATAAAAATATATATATAAATAAAATGTGGAAACTTCAAAGCTATGTAAGAAAAAAGAACAGTATAGTGTGCAAAAATATAAAACAGTGAATCAGAGGTGGGAGAATATGGCATCTTCCTGAAATAGTAAAACTATTACATTGACTGGAAAATAGCCATGAGCCCATGAGCTTTAGATCTGCGTTTTATCAATAAATGCTAAACAATAGCAAAAATTGCATAGCTTCGGAATGTCTTCTGCTTCTTACCCATCACAAAACCATGATTAATTATATGTTGCGAATCAATCTAAATATTCTGAAATTTATTGTATAATGGAAACAAAATCTGATTTATAGGAACAAAATCTCCTATAAGCAATTGTATTTATGATTATAGACCTATATAATAAAATCAATGATGTGTAGCTGATACACGGTTTCAGTAAACCTGTCATCTGCTTCCTTATGGTATCTAAGCTTAAAACAGAGGCAGCCCCAGAACCGTGCCTACCCGCAAAACTCTCCTTTTGTTTCAGTTCATTTAGATATTTAGGGTCCTAGTAGTGTCACTTTTCACTTAGGCATTTCAATATTAAAACAGCAGCCCCAGAACCGTGCCCACCCGCAAAACTCTCCTTTTGTTTCAGTTCATTTAGATATTTAGGGTCCTAGTAGTGTCACTGTCACTTTGGCACTTCAATATTTTGTTACTTCTATTGACAATGATTTTCATTCTATTTGGTTCTTCCTATCAAGAAATTATTCAAAACACTGTCCCAGCTTCCAATGTTTTTACTCTGAGATTAAAATCTATGCAAATATGTGACCTATATTAAGGTGATACCTTTTCTATTGGCTTGGTTACTCATATCAGTTAAATGTTTATTGGCCAGGATCCCCATCATATAAGAGTTCAATCTCAGAGGGTAATTTGTGTTTGCTGGAGCTTAATTTCATGGAATGTTAAGAAACATAATGAAGCAGCTAGATGCATGCAGAGGCTGGACATCAAGGGTAAGTAAGGATGGCAACGGGACAGGTAGTAGCTACCTGCTACCTGCCAGATAATTATCCACCCCGTACGGGCACAGCCGCACAGGTACCCATTAAGCGGATACTGGTGGATTTTTTCAATATTTGTGGATATCCATGAATATTTACTGTAAAAAAAACAGTTTAAAATACAATTTAACCCATTTTTTAATTATTTTAACAATTTCTTCAAAAACATAGTTCAAAGGTCAAAATTAAAATTATTCAAATATTTTACACAATTATCCCAATCTAAATTATTCAGTTTTGAAACTAAATTTAAATTTAAAATACTTCAATCTCATAAGTAAATAAACTAAAATAATTCAATCTCACAAGTCCAAACAAAATTACTTAAACAATAACATTTAAGTAATTTTAATATAATGGGTGTTTAACAAGTCCAAGCTGTCCTACATTTTGCTTACAACCCTCCTTTTCATTATTACCATTTAATGATTTGCTTACTATAGGCTTTGTTATCTCGAGCCAGATTTCCCAAAATATTAACTAAGTTCCTTACAGTTAGCTGTCCTCAGGTTGACCTTGCTTGTAATAAATTTGATGTGTGTGAGAAGAGAGAAACAGATTTTATTTTCTCAATTTGCTTGAGTTTACCACTCTGCAGAGTGATCTATTTATTATAATAATAATGATTACAAAGATAATAAATAACTACTACTATTTCAATAGAACTACTTCCGAAAGAGAACTACTTCCTATTTCCTAAGATACAATGAACTTAGCTAAACACAATAACTAAGCTACTGGGAAAAGTAATAATCATTAAATGCTCCTATTTCCAAATAATATGTATGCTCAATCTTGCAGAGAAGTATTAGACTTAAGCTTTAGAAAATCTGTAAATATACAATCAACTGTATTTATGCTGATTAGATTAGATCAATAAATAATTATTACTTTATTAGGCCAGAGATTAGTTTGTGATTAGCACAATTAATTCTTTAATTACTCTGATTGTAAATTAAACTATAATACCAGAACCAGAGCATGTGCGTATCTGAACACAAATTTTCATTCAATCTTCATCTTTTTCTGAGAATAATGATGACAATTGACAAACAAATAAAAAAAATTGGAAATTGAAAATGGAATTAAAAAAAACTCACCTTGAAGAGCCATTGCTTTCTGTGATAGTACTCTCAACACGTATAGTGTAAGGGAAATCATCTTCAGAAGGCAAAATTGGTTCAAGGGATCTCTCAGCAAGCATCCCATGACCAATTTCTCTTCTACTTGGGGCACCAATCCGGCCAACTTCCCCAACACATGAAGGAGGAAATGAATACTGCAAGTTTTATTTTAGTTAGTCAACAATTTTCATTTAGAAATTTTAAGGAAAAAAATATAAAAAACATATAGATCCCAAAATTTTTCTCAGTAACCATGCAAGCACAGAAATATATACAAAAAAGAGAATAAGTGACAGATGTACAATGTTAAGTTAAACAAATCACCAATATAAAATTTTACTAAAAGATTATAGATACATAATGCGGTTTACTTTTCAAACTGTTTGAAAAAAATCATGATTAGGTGGTTAGTTTAAATAAAAAAGAAAAATGAACAAATATATTAAAAAAATTATTTTTTTTCATCAGCAAAGATAAATATTATAAATATTCAAGTACCAGAGGTACAAAGATTACATAGGTGAGATCGTCCAAGCAAATGGTTCCAAGATCAGACTTAAAACAGTCTCAATAGGAACCAAAAGCTGACTACAAATGTTAGTTTATAAATCTATAATCATACTAATATCCTAGATAAAGCCTTCTCTAAGATTAGAGGACCATTGATTATAATGGGTTACAAAAGCTGGCTCCAAATTTCTGAGCCATGTCCACAACAGAAATACTGCATCATCCAACAATTTGTTGGCATTAAAGGTGCCACTTGAAAAAAGTATGGTGGTCCTCTGCTGCAAAATGGTCCAAGTCAAAGCCAACCACCAACACTTCCATCTAGTAGCTCCTATTCCATCAGCCAGGCCAAGTACATGTTGAAGGAAATGCAGCCTAGGATTTTCTGGGAAAGCCACTAGGATATTCACCCAAGACAGAGATTCCCACCAAATAGGAATGATTTTATTGCAGTGGAAGAATAAGTGGCCTGCAGCCTCCTCCATGGTCCTACAGAATGGGCACATCATATCATTAATCTCGACCTGTCACCTTCTCAGATTTGTCTTTGTTGGCAGTCTATCTCTAATTAATCTCCAAGCAAATACTGAAATTTTCTTTGGGACCTTTATTTTTCATAGCTCCTCAAAAACTCCGTCACAACTGCCCTTTATGGTTTCCCCCCTCAACATATTATACGCACTTTGTGTCGAGTATATGCCACTTGGGTCTGCTTTCCAAACCCAATCATCTCTTTTGTATGGATGGATTATCTTGCCTTCAACATCATTTAGGAAGCTATCAGCGATGGTAATCTCACTATCAAATAGTGGTCTCCTCCACATAAAGTCCCATTCCCACCCTGTATCCATGTGGGCTCCCAACTGTTGGATGACCTGATTTTGCTGACGTGAAATGAGATATAGCCTTGGATACTTTGGTAGTAGAGATATGTCATCATTAATCCAATTATCCTCCCAAAACTTGATCCTATCATCACATCCAACCCTCCACGATATTCCATTTTGGAAAGTGTTTCCATGTTTTGGTTGATGAAGGGCCTGTTTTAAGTCCCGCCACCATATGGAATCGTTGGAAACTGAAGATGCTTCACTCAAGCTCTGCCAACCACCATATTTTGACTCCAATACCCTTGCCCATAAATCTCCATTGTGGTGGAATAGACTTCATTTCCATTTGCCCAGCAACGCAAGATTGAAATTCTTGATATCCTTGATGCCCAATCCCCTTTCTTCTTTTGGGAGGCACATCGTCTCTCACTTGATCCAGGCAATCTTGTTCTGATCAGATCCACCACCCCATAGGAATCTACGTTGTAATCATACCAGCTTGTCCACCACTTTGTTAAGGACCCTGAAAAATGAAAAGAAGTAAATGGGAATAGATGTTAAGACCGACTGTATCAGTGTGACTCTCCCCCCAAAAGAAATGTGTCTTTGCTTCCACTTTGATAATTTTCTCTCACACTTACTGATAATAGGATCCCACAACTGACACCGCCTTGGGTTTGCCCCTATTGGTATACCCAAATAAATGAAAGGAATGGACAGCAAGCTACAATTCAAATGGTTTGCAATCTATTGGTTCCATTGGTCTGACATTCGAATTGCACCAATACAACTTTTTGCAAAATTTATTTTGAGGCCTGCAACGAGTTCAAAGCTCCTCAGAATGACTTTGATTGCATTGACATTCTCCATTGTCGCCTCACCAAAAAATATTGTGTCATCCGCATATTGTAGAATGTTGATTTCCACGTTATTGGCGCCCACCTAGAATCCTCTGAACAGATTTTTCTCAATGGCTACTCTCATCAAACCATTCAAAGCTTCAGCCACAATATTATACAGAAGGGGTGCTAATGGATCTCCTTGTCTAAGCCCTCTTTGTGGGATGAACTCAACCGAGGGACTTCCATTTACCAATAGTGATATGGACGCAGATCTTAAACAACCCTCAATCCATTGAATCCATTTGGAGCAGAAACCCATCCTTCTCAGCATGTATATCAAGAACTCCCGCGATACTGAATCGTATGCCTTCTCATAGTCTACTTTGAAAACCAGGCATGGTTTTTGACTCCTCTGAGCTTCCTCCACCACTTCATTTGCTATGATCACACTGTGCAGCAAATGTCTGCCCCCTATGAATGCGGATTGTCTTTCATCTATAATGATTGGCATCACCTTCTTCAGTCTTTGAGCCAGCAGCTTGGACACAATTTTGTACATACTACCTATTAGTGAAATAGGTCTATAGTCATTCAGCATTTGTGGATCGGACACCTTAGGAATTAAGGCTAAAAAAGATGCATTACAGCCCCTTGGAAAAATTCCATTTACATAGAATTCATCCAGAAACCGGAGGACATCAGGTTTGATTAAATGCCAAAATTCCTTGATAAACTTGAAGTTTAGTCCATCTGGGCCAGGACTTTTCTCGCTTCCACAATCCCATACAGCCTGTTTGACTTCATCCTCTTGGAAGCGCCCCACCAACATCTCATTCTGTGGATGACCAATGGTTTGAAAGTGGATTCCATCCAAGCGGGGTCTGTCTTGGTCAGATTCTTGAAATCTTTGCATGAAGAACTGTCGTACTACCTCTTTTACTTCTCCCGATTCCTCAATCCAAGATCCAGCAACCATGATTCCCTGCAGCGAGTTATGTCTGCGATTCGCATTCACCAACAAATGGAAGTACCGTGAATTGCAATCGCCCTCTTTAATCCACCTTGATCTCTCCTTCTACCTTAGTATAGATTCATGTGATTGAGCTGCTACCATAGTGCTTCCTATAATTGCTTCTTTCTTAGTACTTCTTGGGGGGATAAGTGTCTGTCAATAGTTTCCTCTTCCAATTTGTTTAAGTTAGCCTCAATCTTCTTGACCTTCTTAAGAGTATGCCCAAATTGTTCCTTATTCCACACTTTCAGCCATTGTTTAAGACTTTTAATCTTCTCTTTAAGCACGTAACCGCCCCACCCCCATTGCTAGTTAGAGGCCCAACACTCCTAAACAACTAATCTGAAGGAACTGTCCAAAAACCAGCAATCTAGGATCTTAAAAGATTTAGGACCCCAGTCTACATACTTGTATCTGAGCAAAATTGGGCAATGGTCGGAAAAATTCCTATCCAAGACGAACTGGGTACTTCTCGGCCATTTAGCAATCCATTTAGGAGACACCAAGAATCTGTCCAGCTTGCTCCTAGCAGTTCCATCCGGTCTAAACCAAGTGAATTTTCTCCCCACCCATGGCACTTCATCTACCTCCATCTCATCAATCCATTCGTTGAACTCCCTTAGGTTACTTTCCCCCATCCCCCTTTGACAAGTACCAATTCTTTCTGACTGAGATCTGATATTATTGAAATCATCCAATATGCACCATAATCCCCCAGGGTTTAAGTTTTTCAACTACTTAACATTATTTCATAGGGTTCTCTTACTTTGAATATCACATGGTGAGTAGATGCTGATGATATGGACTTGTTGTGCCTCCTTTATCCACTCCCCTACCAACAGTATAAAACCACTACCAATGACTCTCCTTTCTAATTTGAATGTCTTTTCACTCCAGATACATAAGACCCCTCCTGCTGTATTAGATGCAGATTGCGCTTCCCAATTTACCTCAAGATCCCCCCATAGTGCTTGACACATGGATTTTTCAATTATTTCCTTCTTTGTCTCCTGGATACAAATCATATCTACATGCTATTTCTTGACCATTCTTCAGATTGTTGGCCATTTAACCCCCCTCCCTAGTCCCCTGACATTGTATGAAATGATGTTCATGGGGTACTGCTCCTATTTCCCAATCTCTCTGCCTCTTTCTTATCTCTTTCCTCCATTGCCCTTATGTTGTCTATAATTTTCCCCTGGGCTGGGCCACCTGTTACCCCCAGTTTCTTTGCAACTTTCCATAACTCCATTGCCTCTTGTAGCTGAATATTGGCTGGGTTTGCATCATCTGCTTCATCTTGTGCTGATGTAGTTTCCACATGTGCTTTAATATCACCCTGACCATTCCCACATTTTTCATTGTGCAACTTATGTTGCTGCTGCGGGCTTAATTGATGTATTTTTTAAGCTGTTTTTGAGGTTACCCCATCTGCACAGCCCAGATCCCTTTGCTTTTGGTACCCTCTTCGACGTGAATAAATTTGCCATGCTGTAGTGTTTTCGCCTTTACTTGTTTGTAGGCTAAAAGAAAAAAAAAATTGTTGTTTCTTGGGGGGGTGCTAAAAGAAAGGCTCATTCCATTTATAAAAATCCCCTCAGTCACGTGGTTGTGACATGACCCGTTCCTTTGCATAAGTTGGGTCCGCGACACGTAATAGCTCCATGTACATTCATTTTTTCCGTTTTCGTGAAAAAAGCTATCCCTCTCTGCGTCATCGTTGTTTCCCACAATCTGCTCGCCCCCCTCTTTGCATGTTTGGTCATCTCGGTCAACAGCCATGGATTGGCGCGCCATCTGCTCTTCCTGTGTACCTACTTCGTGCTCTGACATACCCCTCTTCTGCTTAGCTACCTGTACCCAGGTGGTACTGACTTTACCCAATGGGTTTGGTTTCCTGTTCGGACCAGTGGATACCATCGTGAGACTGTTAGAATTGGTCCCGGCATCAAGGTTGGAGGTGGTCACTGTCGGCGGTTCACAGTTTTGCGCTTCTCCATAAGTTGCAGGTCGCCTTCTTTCTCCAATCCGTGTGTCTCCTCCGGCACCCAAGTTCCGACGTCGCTATCGTCAGATTCAATCTCCTCCAACGACCCCATATCCCTCCTATGTCGACCGTGGTATGCGTCGAAGCTGCACCCGCATTCCTCCACCACATGCACTCCGTATACCTCCCCTTGTATGTGGAGGTTTACGGTGTGTTGGATTGTAGGCCTCCACGATATCTTGATGAGCACCTGTGCCCTGTCCACCCTCCGAATTTCTTCAACATCATCGTCCACCTCCACCATATCTCCGACAGCAGCCACAATCTTCTTGATTTGGTTCGTGTCCCAGGCCAGTAGTGGAATACCCCAGCACTAGACCCAAGTCAGCCTGTACCCAGTACGTATCCTTGGGTTCCACTTCTCCAACGAGTAAAACAAAGACTCTCCTCCTTCTATTTCTTCCTGGATCATTTGTTCTGCTTTCGCATCCGTGAGACCAAGTAATAGAATTAAATCATCCCCCATATACTTCGGTGTTACGTCTGCTCCGATGTCCCATAGTAGGTCGTCTTCAACTCTGTCAAACATCGCCAGATTCTTCAGTCTCCCCACCCAAGGCAAAACTGGCCCATAATTCCCCTTGTTGTAGGAGCTGCCACTTCCTTTTACCAAGTAATGCAAGGTTAAACATGTTGATGTCCTTCAGACCCAAGCCCCCCTTTTCTTTTGAAAGACACACTACCTCCCATTTGATCCAAGCAATCTTGTTTTGTTCTGGTCCGCCTCCCTACAGAAACCTACATTGTAATTTCACTAACTTATCCACCACTGATTTGGGTACCCTGAAAAAAGAAAGGAAATAGATAGGAATTGATGTTAAGCCTTAAACCCAAATTCTAAGAATAATTAATATAAATAAGGGTTAGTACCGTATTTCCAAAGCCAGTTTTGCCTTCCAAAAAAAAAAAAAGGGTTAGTACCGTATGTTTTATGAATAAATCAAATACATCAATACATTGTAATAAATCTTGGTTAATACTTAACATCAATTCAGTGTTTCATTTTCTTTTATCCCTTCTCCTTCCCCAATATCTAAAACCATATAATTTCAATAATATAGGCATAACTTTGCAAAACTGAGTATAAAAGAGAAAAAAAAAAAAGCACTGCTCTAATAACCCCAGAAGAACCAAATGGATTAGCAGTTGCCATCATGTCCACTTAACTAAAGGAAACAAGATTCAATTCCTCCTGGCTTAGGCATTTATTTTGATGGTGACATGGAGCATTTGATGCAGTCAGTGCCAAGTCATCAACTGAGAACTGGTTGGACCAGCTAAATGGCAGTTCAGTGGGTTTATCTTGGCTTTTGGCATCTGCAACTCTAATAATGAACTAAACTAGACAAACAATGGGTTCTAAGTCAAGCCAACCAGTCCAGTTCGGTTTTTCAAACATCGCCCAGATTTCTGAGAATAGGTAACATCCACATAAATATAAGAGAACATTAAAGTAGTCAATTTCTAAAGAGACCTGCAGATAGAACCTCTTGAATTCATCAACACCATCAAGACTGTCAATTCTTTGTGCCATTTGTTTATCTCCAAGTGTAACAACTGCTAGTGCCTGCCAACCAGATAAAGTCAATTTATTACTCAAGATGCAGATATAAATATCACTAAAGAAGTACTGAAAGTCAAACTCAGAATAAAGTAACAAAAGTAGAAAATTATTGATTTTTAGTAATCATGAGATGCTCATAGTACACCAAATTGCTAATGGAGAAACATACTGTTATAATTTTGCATGAAGTCAGAATGAAAACACATGTTTCTACTAGTAGAGGCTTCGTAAAACAACATCACAATTGAAGCGTCTAACACTCTTGAACAGCAATTTGGAGAAACAAACATTTCTTAGGTGGGTTTTTTTTGGGACAGCAATCAAAAGTAGCTGTTTAAACATGGAATACCTCAGAAATATAAGTATAAGTTATTGCTTGTACCCTAAAAAGAAGTATAAAGTATTACCAGTCTAGTGCTTTATGCAAAAATTTACACAAGGGTCAACAGATAATATACTATTCCATCATCACCAAGCCTGAGAAACTATAGAATTTCATCCTTCTAAGGCTTGTAATAACCTGAGTAATCAACACACTGATTTACAATCACTAATTTCTAGATTATATCCAAGTTGGTTACAATTGGAGACTTTAAATGTGAAGTGTGTTAAAGGTTCAAAGAGTCAGCATTATTAGTTTTGTTCTTCCTTTGTATTTGAGCATTCTATATCCCCTCTAAAAAACTAACAAAGACAGAGAAGAGATAGTGTGACTTGCACAAGCATATATAGACACCAACAGATATCATCAAAAGCATAAACTGGAAAACAAATAAAGTTGGCACAGACCTGTGTCTCGCCTCTTGTGAAAAGAGTACTTCCATGTGCTCTAGGTAATAGACCACATCTCGAGTAGATTGGACGTATTCCGTCAGGTGTACGCCCATCGCTTCTTTTCCCCCCCTGTCACATACACAGAAAAGAAATCAATAAGCATGGATCCATTCAGTTTGGTAATTCATCATGCAGACAAGCTTCTAAGGATTGCAGCATCATTGTTACATTTACTTAAAGTTACAAAAATTATACCCAAAAAAAAAGTTGCATTCTTTTGACAAGGACAAAGTCAACCCAAAAGATTATTAAGATACTAAAAGGAAGTACGTGAATCGTTGTACAACATGTTTCATTATAAGAGAGTATACATTACTCACAGTGTGTCTTTTTACTTCTGATAGTTAACTGATAGACTAACTACTGTAGTTAGTAGTTAGTCTGTTATCAGTTGGTAGTATAGTTAGTGCTTGCCAGCTATGTAATAGTTGTCAACTAACTTAGGTTACATTAGTTGGTAGTTAATCCAAATATATAAACAATCTTGTAATCTGATTACAGTGGGGTTGAATAATATCAGATTTCTCAATCTCAATTTCTTCTCTTCTCTCAAATTCTCTCAACTCTATTATTCATAAGTAGAACTTTATGTTATAGGAATGGGCAACTTAATTGCTTAAAATACTTTGTGATCAAGAAATCCTAGGAACTAGTTGCAAACTCGATGAATAAGCTCCACAGTAAACAAGTCTTAAGGGACTATGTGACATCCTCTACCCCTCACATATATACTAATAAAGGAATAAAAATTCAAATATTGATTAAAAGTATTTTTAAAACATTTTTAAATACAAGTCTTTCAAAGGGATAAAAGGCTCGCATTCCCTTCCTTCTAAATCATATTCAAACTTGTCCAAATAAATAATAAAGTCATCTCGGCTCAAACAAGGCCGTCTAAGCTTCATACAATTAATATAAAACTTATATCTTAATGTCACATCCTATCAGAGTGTTCTGTTCCCGTATCCTCTAGCATGAGGTTCTTCATAGTCATCTACCTATTCATCTACTCCCCCGAACACAAAGTTCAAGATCATCACAGGATTCAAACACAGACAACACGCAGGGAATGAGTTATCGCATTCCTAACTAATGGAGAGAAACAAGAAACATGTAGATATAAATATCATATAAACAAAATACAACTTACTTAAGCATCACTCACGTTATTTCACCTTGTCGCATAACATTACCTCGCAGCACCACACATTTTATTTATTTTCACAACATTCACGTACTCAAGGATCAAAACACAATATCATCAAGTCAATCAATATCGATCAATACACAAGCGTTATGCAATATATACACTAAGACTCAATCCTATATGCAATGTGGTACCATATTAGTGAAAAATCACGTCGGACGCCTAGGAGTACATGACAAGACAAACCACACACTAGTAAATCAGGTCACTCTCACTAGGTAAGATCATAGGGAGACCAGTCAGGGTCACAGTGTTTTGCGAGAATGCTCCAACCATATGGGATCAACATAGGCTTAAAGAAGCACTCAAACCGGATGACCCCCAAGACCTACACTTCGAAGAGTCCATCAAGGCCTCTCCCTCCTGATTCAGGTCCAACCCAGAAAACATTTTAGCACACAGACTCTATCTATGAACTATACAAAACACACAACTCCTCAATTGTTCTCAAAATAGTTTTAACTCGTCGCCTTTGAAGGGTCTTAGCATTAACTCGTCGCCCTTAAAGGGACTTATAGTCGTGTGATTGTACAATCCATAGTTTATAACTCAATGCATACAATATCTCAATGCACACAACATCTCAATCACGTGCATACTTAGCTTATCACATACACTCGATCTCAATTACAATGGTATAATCTCAAAATAGCATGTTATCACACCTCATGAATCATATTCACTTTACCTATGAACTATGCAATACACACAACTACCCAATTATTTTCAAAATCATTTTAACTCGTCGCGCTTATGATTAAACTCGTCGGGTTCCCACAATGGATCCCATCACAATACTCGTCACGCAAAACTCGTCGCCCTTAAAAGGTCTTATAGTTGTGTTATTACACAATTCATAGCTCACAACACAATATACATCTCAATATACATGTATTTCATCATTCATTACATGTTCAATTCACCACATACTCAAAATTTGAATCATCATTTCAAATCTTCAATATAACAATTTATACAAAAGATTATCACAACCTGGAGACTAAGACCCCTCAAATAATATTACACAATTATATCAAAATCATAGGTCAAAATATACAAATACCAAGAGCACAATTTGTCAAGCAATTCTCATCAGAACAGCAATATTTTATTTATAATAATAAAGGAAAAATTGCAATTTAATAAACATCCCAAAACAAAACCCCAATTTAATCCTCTCCCTACACGTGTTCTCACTAACCCCCAATCGCGAATAACTCATCCCTTACCTCTAAGCGGGCTCACGTGTCTTTCGACAGCGATAGAGACATCTTTAACAAGTTCCTGAGATTCCTCTGATTGCTCTGATAGGGTTTTCAAACGTTAGAGAGAATGAGAAGGGATTGAAGCCTCCATTTGTACTATCTTCATGCGATTCATTTTTCTCCCTCCACAAATATTATCTCGCAAATCCCAACGGTGAAAGTGTGCGCAATTGAATTTCGAACAACATATCCAAATTTCATGAAAATCCAACAGTGAAACCGGGATCGTAGTTTTACTAGACTGTTTTGGGTTTTTGCGGGAAAAGAGAAAGCTACGATACGAAAGGTATTTCTCTTTGCTCTGACATGTTTTTGCAATTCCCAACGGTGAGAATGCTCGAAATTGGGTTGCAAACGTGGTGCTCAAATTTCACGACGATCTAACGGTGAATGAGTCTGAGATCATCGTTTTTCTGAGACAGGTTTGCTGGGTTGCGGAAAAAAGAAAGGTTTTTGAGGAAGAGAAGGGGAAAAACGAAAATGAGGGAAAAAAGACGCACCCGTCAGTGTGAAAACTGACCTAACGCTATTTATAGCTAGGTTTAATCTATTTATTTATTTATTATTTTATAAAAACAAATTCTATTTTATTCTCTATCAAACAAATAAATAAAATACCCTTTTATTTTCTCTCAAATCAATATTTTAATACACTTATTTCTCTTTATTTATTCAATTATAAAAATCTTTTCATAAAACTCTATTTATTTACAAATAACAACTCCTTTGAAATTAGTCTACAAAAAATGGGATGTTCCAGACTATTATATCTAGAAATCATAGCAACATTGTTCTGTTTTCTTCGCATCCGTATAAATAAAACGGTTTTATTATCACATCCCCTTATAGCCACTACAGGTAAGGTTATCTGCAATTTTAGCATCCAAATAAATATGTTGACAATGAAATAAGCAATGCTGCTGCATTATCCTCTATTGACTAAACTAGAAATGAGTCAAATGATTAAACAACTCTTAGATTAATGTGAATTTGGGTCTAACTCAACCTCAAAAGCTAACTCAAGGGGTGAGGGTTGCCCTTCACTTGTATACTCTAACTTGGCTTTATTTTTAGCCGATATGTGACTTGGATTTTTTCCAATACATCCCCTCACGCCCAACATTTCTTGAGCTTGGTGCATGGATAACAATGGTGGATGGCCCTATGGATTAATCCTGGATATGCTCTAATATCATCTTAGGGGGTGTTTGGTTTGACTGTTTTCTGTTTTCATTTTCATTGAAAACAGAAAATGGTGATGAAAATGTGTTTGGTTGAATTTTTGAAAACATTTTCAGTGAAAATGAAAACAATAAAATCTCATTTTCAGTGTTTTCACTCGAAAACAGGAACTTCATTTTGGGTAAAATAAAAATGCGATGACAAAAAATATAATTTTAAACAAATTTAAAAATACAAAAAAGACAAGTCAATATATTATAAATTTTCAGTGTTTTTATTTCCTGAAAACAGAAAACAAGAAGTCAAACCAAACATGTTTTCAAAATTCTAATCTTTTGAAAATAAAAACAGTTTTCAGAAAATGAAAATAGAAAATAAAAACAGAAAATAAAAATGCAAACCAAACACCCCCTTAGATTCTTAGAATGTGAATTTGGGTCTAACTCAATCCCAAAAGCTAGTTCAAGGAGTGAGGGTTGCTCCTCACTTATATACTCTAACTTGGCTTTTATTTTTAGCCGATATGGGACTTGGGCTTTTCCCAATAACAACAAAACAAGTTATTTGAACATCTCTGTTGCTCAGAGTCTCAGACTCTGGTCTGTATCTATATTTAAATTTCAAATGTGCAATATGATACAGGTGAAAACATACCGAGGCCCAGACATAACAAAAAATGAATTACAAGCAGAGAATGCATAATACAAACAGACCTCCCACTTGGAGAGTTTACTCCACGCTGGGCATAGAGTACAACAACTGCCATGAGACAGTTAGTGTTACGAGTATGGCAGTTATTATGACATTAATTTTCAGAATGTAGAGTGCAATAACTGCTACGAGGTGGTTATAGTTAGGAGTGCGGCAATTACTATGACAGTAATTTTCATAACATATAGTGCAACAACTTCCATGAGGCAGTTATTGTTAGGGAATATGGAAGTTTTTAAGGTGCGCTATGCAATATAGAAGTTAGGAAATAGGGGGGCAGATTTTCATGTAAGTGATTTTCTTAAGTATCAAGTAGAAAGTCTCTTGTAAAACATTCTGTAGGAGCTTTATGCTCTGGACAAGCCCTGGCTCAATATTTACGAAATAAAATCAGTGTTATAATTGAGGAATCCTATCAGTCAAGCACCTATGCTATCAAGCAAATAACAGTTCTGCAAACCTTGATTGTTTGAATGAAGAATTAAAAGAAAGATGGAAAGAGGAATAACTTCATTGACAAGCACCCTTTTTTGCATCATTTTTCAGCATAAAAAATGTTGGCCCACAATTAAAATCAGAGAAAGTTCCATTTAAACAAAAAGAATAGAAAATGATCACATATATTATATATGAAAGAAAAAGACAGGTTATCCACCTATGCAGTAAGCATTGTCGTAAAGTTCCATAAATGAAGCAATTGAAATTCATCAATTTTCATCAAAGGGATAAATGAACCAATGCTCATCAACATCCTCAAGTGCAAGTCTATGAGTTGAAAGTACAAAGGTAAATTCACTTGATAATGCCTTTTTTTTTGTTAGAACCAACTCAAACTAAAAGCTTAATAAGTTAGATGCATAACTTGGAATAGTTCTACATCAAACATGCCATCATGTCTGGGCTAAACAAACAGAGGCAGCAAGGATCATTTCAGTCTAATACCAAGTCACCAATTGTTTCAGCTGTTTAACATGCAAGTCCAAAAATAATTTAATATCAAATGGACTTGTGTTTGCTATAGCAAATTCATGATAAATAGTTAGGCATTTCCTACCTCATTGCCCATTGAAATGATTAATGCATTTTGATAGCATGGAAAGGAATAATCTTACAAGTTTAAATTTCGACAGCTGAGAACAGTTGTCAGATTATTATATGGCTCATAACTAAAACTTTCAATTCTAGTGAAAGAGCTTTTCTATTTTGAAGATAACAGAAATTCACATACTTTTTGACAGAAGTCTCCCCAAGACCGCAAAAGAATCAGACTTATATAATTATGTTGGATGACAATCTTAATTATTTTATCACAAGTATTCATACCTCTACCATACGCTTCCTCCAATATTTAGATGTAACTTCCTTAAATACCAACTTCACATCCACCTCAGAAAACTGTACGAAGTGGAAAAAAAATAGATGTATGTTAAAAAGTAAAACTAAATGAACTCAGAACAGGGATACAAGAGGGCAGGGCATCATCTCTACATGAATCAAGGAACAAAATATAAAATTAAACAATTCAAATACACAAATATATATATATATATATATATATATATATATATATAAAGAACATAATGTCTATTGCAAGAAAAAATTTGACCCATAGTAGGATACTATATACACAAAACAAGGGAATTAAAGCATGAGAAGTATTCTTTTTTGCCCCAGTTCTTGGGTGGTCAGGGGTGGGTATAAATAAAGCCATTATTAGAGAGAGAACAGAGAAAATATTATGAGAGACAGTAAGTTATCATCCTAAACAGAGAAATTTAAAGAAAACAAAACCCAAGAGGCAAAGAATGCAACAAAGCTGGCCAATATCTCTGCACTGACAATGGTTGTTCCCCTAAAACAGTCACAAGCAGAACACCAAAGAGAGAAAATCAATATATTGGTAGCACAAGCCTAATTTGAGTTTGTCATGCTTCTCTGAGAAAATTGCAACAAGAGCATCATATAATTCTATCAACTATCAAGTCTATCACCTCTATGCATCACCTCTTTTTACAAAAGAACTCATTAAGAAAAAGAAAGGAGAAGAATGGGATTAAACCTCCTAAGGCTACACTGCTACAGAGAAACTACAGAAACAAAAAAGAGGACAAGAAAAATAAACTCATTTGAGCAACCCAGTTGTTAGCATGACCGGCCTAGAAACACCGATAAAAAATAAACATGAACAGAGAGCACTGAGCCTAAGATAACCATAGATGCATCACTTTATAATAATCCATTTAAAAAAAGAAAAGAAAAAAAAATTAGAAATAAGCGTTTTACTTACTAAAAGGGCTGGTTTACGTGGAGTTGGCTTTATATGAACATCACCTTCGTCAACTTCACCATCAACAATTACTTCCTCATCTTCATCCTCAACCTCAAGAATCTCCGCAATGGTCTCAGAATTACTCCTCAGTGTTGAATCATTTGAGACAAACCCGTTTTCTGTGAGTATCTTCAGAACCTTTTCTTCTAATGATGAAAGGGCTTTCCTTCTGGGAATTTTGTTTCTAATTTGAAGAACTTTTACTAACTCATCACTGGCAATTGCCTGCACATTCCCACTCGCTTCAGTTTCTACACCATATTCAACAAAACTAACTAATGAAGTCTTCAATCATCTTGTTTGAGAAAATATTTAATGAAGTAAAAGCACATTTCTCTCACAGTATTTGGCACACTCTTTTTTATTTTATTTTATTTTGTTCAGCAAAATAGATAATATATATTAATGGAGTACCAGAGGTACTAAAATACAGATATTGGGATGTCCAACACAGAATTGGTTCCAAAACTGACTAAAATGGAGTCAGGAGTGGAACCACAGTTGGCTACCCCAGCTGGAGCAAACTAGATTAGATACAAACTGTTACATGAACCCTGCAGAAATGTTACTAGACCATTGGTTAAAATGCATAGGAAAAACCTTCTCTAAATTCCTCATCCATGTCCAAAGCAAGAAAACTGCGTCATCCATAACTTTGTTGCTGTCAAAATCCTCATTGGAGAATATCATCTTATTTCTCTGCTTCCAAATGGTCCATGTGACAGCTATCCACCACCACTTCCATCTTTTGGCCCTCAAACCATCGGCCATTGTTAGAACATGTTGTAGGAAATGCATCTTTGGGTCTTTCGGGGAAGCATAAGATTGGCTCACCCATGACGATGATTCCCACCATAAGGGGGTAACTTTTCTGCAGTGGAAGAACAAATGGCCTGCATCTTCCACCTCATTCCTGCATAAAGGACAGCTAGTGTCCGAGACTGCTACTTGTCTTCTGTGTAAATTAATTTTGGTAGGTAACCTATCCCTAATTAGCCTCCAAACAAATATTGCATACTTAAGTGGCACCTTCAGTTTCCACAATTCATGATATGCAGTATCGTGGATCCCTTCGACTGTCGCTTCTCTCAACAACTTGTATGCTGATTGCGCCGTATAATGGCCACTTGGATCTCCCCTCCACAACCACCCATCTCTTCTATGCATCTGAATAGGCTGTCTTTCAATATCATTTAGAAAATTGGCAGCCATGAGTACCTCATTATCGAACAGCGGCCTTCTCCAAGATAGCTTCCACTCCCATCCCGCTTCCTTATAGTCTCCCATGTGCTGGATTAACTGATTTTGTTGGCATGAAATTAGTGACAGTCTTGGGTATTTTGCTCCCAATGCTGCCTCTCCTTCAATCCACTCATCCTCCCAAAATTTTATCCTATCCCCACATCCAATTCTCCACTTTATATCCCTTTTTAATTCCTCCCCTTGCTGTGATGTGTGGAAAACCGATTTTAGATCCCTCCACCACAAAGACTGTTTTTTATCATTAGTTGCTGCATCCAATCCCCTCCATCCTCCATATTTAGACTCCAATATTCTTACGCACAGCTGGCCTTCATTGTGAAACATGTTCCATCTCCATTTGCCAAGAAGTGCAAGGTTGAACATATTTATATCTTTAATACCCAAACCGCCTTTTTCTTTTGGGAGGCACACTCTTTTTTATTGGTTGAAATTTATTGAAAATGACAATTATGTGGATACCACATCATATTTAAAGATTCTCCTGATTTTGTAGTTTTCAATCAATTTTAACCGAGAGTGTGTTTGAAGGAGTGTGTTAGAGAGTGTGTTCCTAGCACTCCTCAACTATCAATAGCAACAGATGACCAAATATGATTTCATAAATGTTTCAAAAAAACACAAGAACACTTCACAACAAATAACAGTATCACAACATGTTAGAGTTTTAGAATGGTTTTTGGGTTATTTCTCCCAAACACACAGGGCAGAGCAGGGGGGTGAAGACTGAAAAGAAATGCAGAGCACAATTGCATGATCGGTGATCTCAATGACAGCATGAAAGTGATAAATCTGGCCAGAGTCCAGAGATGTATAATAGACACTGCATCCTTCCAAACTCCTCCCAGAATCCCAGCTCAAGTTTCGCCAACAAGTTTTTAGTATAGTGCAGTTGTAGGAATTATCTCCTGAATGAGGTCCAATAGAGAAACTCTAGTGGGCTTAACCAGCCTGATTTGAGGACCCAACTTAATTTGAGCCATAGTAATCAATCCAGAATAGCAGCGCGGAGCAGCTGACCACAAAAACAGAAAAATCCCATAGCTAGATCTTGAGGCTATCCCAACAAAATGGTTTGAAAACTCAAATCAAGGGCAAGTTAGGGTTTTTGGCCCCTGTTCATCATAGTGGCCACAACTGCCACATTTTTCCACTACAGTGGCCATGAATGTGATTGAGCAGTGACCCCAGCCCATAAATGCAATGCAATTAAGCACCTGTAGCAGCCACCTGCCACAACTTGATGCACAATACTACCGCCCGCTATTGATAACCCTAATTCAAGGACAGTCATCTTTAGGCCCAGTTAGGAGTGGCACTAACCCAATAAATTTAAAAAGAAAAAAATATATATACATACATACATACATATATATATATATATATGTATTATTTGACTTTCACAGGACAATGGCAACAGAATGCAGAGTTGTAAGAGTAGAAAATAGAGATGCATATATGGGTTAGCAAAATATTTGATTATTATTAGCGCTTATCTTCAATGAGGGGTGTACCTTTTGGTTCCCTCCCTCTCACCTAATGGTGTTAAAAGCCATCAGCCTCTTAAGGGCGCCTTATGCCTTTGACAACCTTGCTACATTAGCAGTGGACATAATTATTATTAGTATAGATAAGGTAGGTGTTAGTGCTTTGTATTATATAAGCAACAAATCGATATTCTTCTAATAATATTGAGAGCCTCCTTTCTTTCTAATCCTCCTACCATACCTAAACTCTAAGCCCTATAATTTCAACAGACTCAGTTGGAACCCCCTAATTTGGCTGAGATATTGCTGTTTGACTCAGCATTCTTGTTGTTTGCCTCTATATGATTATCTCGCTATAGTTCCACAATTTTTCCTCTGCTTGGTTGCTGTTCCCGCCACATGGAATACTGTGTTACAGTTGCTATTTGGTCATATTTTGATCTGTTTACATGGATTTTCTCAGCCGGGTACTATTGTCCAAACAAACAACAAACTGTTGTACCATATGAACTGTTGAGGAACTGTCAAGTAATGTAGGAATTGTTTAGGGGAGAATAACATCTCCCGAGACATTCACAAATCAGAAAGAATTCAAAAAAACTGGACCAAACAAATAGAAGAAAATGATAAAGGGTAGCAACGAGCCTACTTCAACATGTTCATAAAGTTCGGGAGGAGGCAACTTGATGGCATCCAACATCTTTGGCTTCCCACATTTCTTAACCAAAGCTTCTACCTCATTACAGATTGCTCGCACTGCATTCTGACAGTAAACAACAGGCAAAAGATGATGCATTGGCAACTAAGCACAGAGCTGTTCATGAACCATCAAAGAAAACAGATGACACAAAAATGGAGATGTCTATAAAGTAAAGCATGTGAATCCCACTATAACTAAAACAAAACCTGTTAGGGAGGCAAGTGGCTTACTCTTTTACCATATAAGATTTTCTAGTGAAAATTTTAAATGCTCAATGCAATAATAGCCAAGGAAAAATGAACTGAAGATAGATGTACACAGCAAAAAGGTTGTTTTGAAACATTTTAACATTGTTACATTTGCAAGGAGTTGAGGACGAGGATATTTCTAGAGATCGAAATCTTCTGTGATGACTCCTTGCTTTCAATGCTCTGTATGTTAAACAGACATAAATAAATGTGTCTTGCATGATGCAGTGCAAATAATATATTAAATAACACATGCATATGATTTTAGGGGAGCAAAAGAAAATCCATTAAATGTACTAATGATAGGTAAGCTTATCTAAATAGTACTGTAAGGCAACAACCTGACCAACTTCTACAGCTTTAAGTAATTTCTCTTCTGGAAGAAAATTGCTATAGCCCTGCAATAAAAATTTAAGCCAGTTGAGCCAATATGAAAGTAAAACCATAAGACTTTCAAGAATCATGATTGACAGATTTTAGAGTCTAGAAAGATATGATTTCATCAGCATTTTTCTATAACAACCAATGCAGATTCCTGAAATTTGACTCTAACACAGCTGAAAGTGGTGACAGTTCTTTGCTTTCAAAATACTGAAAATTAGAGTAGGAAAATTTTGGTGTTCTCTGCTGACAGGTGCCGGTGCCAGTGTCAGTTCAATAAAATTCCGCAATAGTTGAGGTTGCAAGTAATTGATTTGGATAAGGATTGCAAACATGTTAATTAGGGATTTCAAATTTCAATTATTGATTTATGACAAAGGAATGGATGTAGGCCATCTGTTTTTTCATTGCAGCAAAATCATCCCTGTTTGGTGGGAATCGTGGTCTTGGGTGAATATTGTAGGGGTTTCCCCGTTGAACCCAAAACAACATTTCTTCCAACACATTCTTGGAGTGACTGATGGAATAAGGGTTACTAGGTGGAAGTGGTGGTGGCTAGCCCTGACATGGACCATTTGGCAGCAAAGAAACAAGGTTATCTTTTCCAATGACATCTTTAATGCCAGCAAAATGATGGATGACGCAGTTTTCTTGCTATGGACATGGCTCAGAAATTTGGAGAAGGATTTTGCCACTCATTACAATCAGTGATCTAGTAACCTTAGAAACGGATTTACTGTGTAGTTCAGGGTATAACAATAGACTCAAATTAGACATTAGTCTCATCTATATATCCAGAAATTGGTTCCTATCAAGACTTCATTAAGTCTGCTTTGGAACCAAATATCTGATATCTTATAATGTAATTCTCAGTACCTATGGTACTTAATCAATATACTTACTTATTTTTGCTGATCAAAAAAAAAATTATGACATAGAACTTCATCTTACAATTTTTTTCACAAATAAATTTGCTTCAAAACTAATGTTCTATTCCACATGTAAATCTTCAGTTAAATCTCGGTGCCTTTTAGTACTTCCAAGGCACTATACCAAGGCATATTCATTCTGAATATTAATTGCTATTGTGGAGACGTTCAGTAGAGTAACTAGCCAAGCTCCAAAAGGTCACTCAGCTGGCCTTCATGGATATTAGAGTAGTCTTACTTGGATTAGTAGTTTAATTCTCTTTTTCATTTTACCAGGCTTGTGCCAGCTGTAACCTTAGATTAACTGGCTTGTGCCTGCTGTCTGCTCAACTAACTGCAGGTAGTTAACAGTTAGTTAGAGTTAGTCTGTTAATATAAATAAGTCAGTTGTAACTGTTGTAAGTTGGGTTGAATAATATACAACTTCACTCTTTTCAATTTTCCTAAATTCTCTCTTAAATTCTATTGATGGAAGCCTCTTAATTTTGCAATTAACAGTTGGTCTTAATTTGTGATAACCTATTTTTATGTCAAGTTGAAACTGAATGAGAATTTTGAAAGGAGACAAATTTTAAAACTCTGAATTGCTTTCAACCCATTTCCAGGCTAAGTAAATAATTAATATCAAAAACTGACAAGCTGGTTGCAACTGCAGGAATGAGGATAATTGGCATTCTCATTAATGTATTTTGGCATGATGCCAAGCCTATTTATTATCTTGTCTGATTCTAGGCTCTTCCTTTGAGGGTGATATCAAAGTAACCAAGAAAAAATACTACAGCAAAGAATATACAGAACAAAATAATTGTATTGTATGTAGGAAAAGCTAATATTTACTACCTTCACAAAATCTTCTATTTTCTATATATCAAAAATCAGGATAGCTATGCATGTATGATTTTATTTTGAAATCAAGTTACAAATAATTATGGAACATGTTCTATCAGACTCTAGAATGTGGGTTTGGGCCTAACTCAACCCCAAAAGCTAGCTCAAAACCCACATTCTAATATGGTATTAGAGCCTATCCTAGATCCATTCAAAGGACCACCCACCATGTAATCCACATACCAAGCCCAAAAGTGTTGGGCATGAGGGGGAGTATTGGGAAAAACATAAGTCCCAAATTGGCTAGAAATAAGGCCAAGATAGAGTATATGAGTGAGGGGCAACCCTCCCCCTATGAGCAAGCTTTTGGGATTGAGTTAGGTCAAGCCCACATTCTAAGACCGACTATTGGCATATTTCTAACATGCTAATGTTCACAAGAAAGGATAATGTTTTACCTCTATCATCAATATTGCATTATCTGTGCCAGCCAGCAAGAGGTCTAACTCAGAGTGTTCCATCTCCTCAGTTGTAGGATTTACTATATACTTATCACCAACAAGACCAACACGAACTCCAGCAACTGCTTTTGACATTGGCACTTCTGAAAGTGCACTGGAAGTTAAATGATTAAGATTAATAGTTATGCACAGAGTGCTTATGGCAAGTGTAGATAGCATAATGCATGTGAGAAATACCTCAGACCTAACTTAAGTGTCTGTGTGTTTGTGTCATAATGCATATGCGCCTTATTTTTACACCTTCTATAGGATATCTCATCATCTCATCCTCCTTTCTGCTTGTATTTCTTTCCTCTTTTTATTGAATTATCATCAGTTTTATGTTTTGGCAAACAAAGTTTAGAGTAAGAGAGGGTCTTTTAATACATTTAAATAGAAAAAAAATAGCAAAGTAGCATTCTACATGGGATCTAAATGTCCTACGGTTGGCAGCAAAATAGAATGAGCAACTTACACTGCTATACCAGCTGCAGTGATAGCCAAAGAATCCGGGGAGTGCAATCCATCATAGCTCAAAACCTAAAAGCATCAATTACAGTAGACAACAGAATGTGAAATTTCCACAAGGTACAGTCATTTTAATACACCAAAAAAATCAATGAACAAAAGCATGATGTATAAATCATTTCAGTACAGCAGAGTAATGAAATAAACATTGTTAAGTTGTTAACTGACATAGAACAAGGCAAATGGTGATGGTCCTGCTTATCTCTATTATTGCCTAGGATGGTTACAGCTATGACATTTTCAACATATGGTATTTCCTGAAATCTACTTTGAAGGCAAACAAGAAAATAATTATTAAAAGATCAATTTTTTCCACAAAGGGATGAGTGTCTTAAGTGTTATCCATGAAAAAAAGGTACTGCTCAAGCTTAAGAGAAAATTTTACCACACAACTATAAAAGATATCAAGAGTCAATCAAAGTTTTTGGTAGTGTAGTAGCCTGGTCGGAGTTAATACCAAAAACCCAAAACAGTGCAATTCTTACGGGATGAACATCCAAGGCTCCATAAATTTGATTTACATGTATTAAGCTTGACATGTAATTCATTCCTCTGGATGCAACTGTGAGTGTAACTAGAGTGCATATGAGAAGGTAAATTTCAGAAAAAAGATACGAAATATGCATTGCATGTCATTTTTATTGTTACCCACCATTTGTCATGTGTTAATTGCTTTTGTATTTTTTTAGGTGATTAGGTCTACATCTAAAGAAGAAACAATTTATAACAAAAGACATGAATGATGTTTTTATGATGGCAAACTTTGAATTGTCCAAGAAGTAAGCTACAAAAGAAATTGAGTATAAAATTGATGACCTTTCTTCCTATGATGATTAGATTAGGAATAATGATGGAATTTCATATAACTTTGGTTTGGATTTGGATACTCCAAATGAAACTTGGTTCAAGTAGGAAAGGATGTTAGTGTTGTTGTTGGTGCCCCTCTAGATAACTTGAAGAAACTTAATTTGATAATGAACTTGATGGAATCTAGAGAAACTGCCATGGATATTGATGAAGATAAAGATTGTATGGAAAATAATAGCTATGATGATCATGTGAATGATTTGCTAGATATCTAGAGTTGGACTGTTCTCATTTGGTGTTTTAGCTTCTTGCATCTGAAATTATGTTTTCATTCCCAATTAGATTCCGTTACAATCTAGCTTTTCTACAAGATCTAAGAGACTTGCAGTGCAAGCTTCTAACAGTTAGCTGCCAGCTGTCACTTGACAACTGGGTGACTAACTCCCACATGCTTATCTCACTTAACCAAGTACAATACTCACATAATGCATTGCAAAAATTTGTCATTTATATTTTGATTGTTAACATGTAACTTTAGCTAATCCTGCCTAGGTTAGCTTTGCTATTCTTAGCCGGTCCCAAGCCCGGATAAAAGGAGAGGGTTGTGTTAGGCTTTCGACAGTCAACGTAAAACTTTGTCGAATCTCTATGACATGGATCAATTACGTAATAATGTGAATGCTAGGTCGTTGCCCGGAAGTAACGCGCTGTATGGCTCGAGTACAGTGTCAAAAGAGCAAGGGCCGCTGCATCGCCGCCCGGATGTAGTGAAAAGTAAGCAAGGATTCCCACATTTTCGTGAACGGGTGTGGGTAAAGAAGCTAGTTCATGACAGGAGGATTCGCTTTGGTACATGGAATATAGGCACACTTACTGGAAAATCTATGGAAATAGTGGATGTTATGGTGAGGAGGAAGATCAATTTTATGTGCCTACAAGAAACTAAGTGGACAGGTGAAAAAGCGAAAGAATTAGACAACTCGGGATTTAAGCTGTGGTATACGAAAAAAATCAGATCAAGAAATGGGGTAGGGATTATTGTGGACAAGGAGTGGAAGAAGGATGTCGTAGATGTAAGAAGAGTAGGAGATCGTATCATAGCCTTAAAATTGGTAGTGGGACAGGACACCTTTAATGTTATTAGTGGGTACGCACCTCAGGTTGGGTTAGCAGAACACTTTAAGGTAAAATTTTGGGAGGATCTAGAAGGGGTACTTCAGGATATACCCCAAGGAGAGAAAGTTTTCCTAGGAGGGGATCTCAATGGACATGTAGGTAGCGTGGATAGAGGTTTTGAGGGGGTGCATGGGGGTTTTGGCCTAAGGGAGATGAATGGGGAGGGTAAATCCATCTTGGAGTTTTCGGAGGCTTTGGATCTTTCTATAGCCAATACATGGTTTAAGAAAAGAGAGGAACATCTTATCACTTACAAAAGTGGAGGGACATGTTCTCAGATAGATTTCTTCCTTATCAGGAAGTCTGATAGGAAGTATTGCTTGAACTGTAAAGTTATCCCGGGAGAGAGCTTGACTACCCAACATAGAGTTTTGGTTATGCATGTAAGAATTAGAGATAGGGCAAAGAGAAGAAGTCCTATGGTAGCACCAAGGATCAAATGGTGGCACTTGAAGGGTGAGAAACAAGGAATCTTCCAACAAAAGATATGGGAGGGATGGTGTGGACAATCACAAGGAAGTGTAAATGATATGTGGAACAAGACGTCCCAAGAGATTATTAAAGTGGCTAAAGAGACGTTGGGTGAATCTAGAGGTTTTGGACCTAGGGATAAAGAATCGTGGTGGTGGAATGAAAGTGTTCAGAGCAAAGTTAGAGTAAAAAAGGAGTGTTTCAAGGAGTGGTCTAGGTGTAGAAATTCTGAAACTTGGGATAAGTATAAGATAGCTAGAAATGAAACCAAAAAGACGGTGAGTGAGGCAAGAGCCCAAGCTTTTGACGGACTATACCAAGCTCTACGAACCAGGGACGGAGAAAGATCTATATATAGGCTTGCTAAGGGTAGAGAGAGGAAGACTAGAGATTTGGACCACGTAAAGTGTGTTAAGGATGAAGAAGGCAAAGTCTTAGTGCATGAAAAAGATATCAAGGAAAGGTGGAAGGTGTATTTCCACAACTTATTTAATGATGGATATGGATACGACTCTAGCAGTCTAGACACAAGAGAAAAGGATCGGAACTATAAGTATTATCGTCGGATTCAGAAACAGGAAGTAAAGGAAGCGTTGAAAAGAATGAGTAACGGTAAGGCGGTGGGGCCAGACAACATACCTATTGAAGTGTGGAAAACTCTTGGAGATAGAGGTCTTGAGTGGCTCACCAAACTCTAATGAAATTATGAGGTCAAAACGCATGCCGGAGGAATGGAGGAGAAGCACGTTAGTGCCAATCTATAAGAACAAGGGGGATATACAAAATTGTGCAAATTATAGGGAAATCAAGCTCATGAGTCATACCATGAAATTATGGAAAAGAGTGATCGAACGGAGATTAAGAAAGGAGACTCAAGTTACTGAGAATCAATTTGGTTTCATGCCGGGAAGGTCGACCATGGAAGCGATTTATTTATTACGGCGGGTGATGGAGCAATATCGCATGGACCAACAAGACTTGCACTTGATTTTTATTGACTTGAAGAAAGCGTATGATAGAGTGCCTAAAGAGATTTTGTGGAAAGCTCTAGAGAAGAAAGGGGTTAGGGTTGCATATATTCGAGCTATCCAAGATATGTATGATAGGGTATCGACTAGTGTTAGGACACAGGATGGAGAGTCAGACGATTTTCCCCATCACAATTGGTTTGCATCAAGGGTCAACCCTTAGCCCCTACCTTTTTACCTTAATTCTGGATGTCCTCACGGAACAAATCCAAGAGATAGCGCCGAGATGCATGCTTATTGCAGATGACATAGTCCTCCTTGGAGAGTCGAGGGAGGAGTTGAATGAGAGGTTGGAAACTTGGAGACGAGCTCTAGAAACACATGGCTTTCGCCTAAGCAGAAGCAAATCGGAGTATATGGAATGTAAGTTCAACAAAAGTAGGAGGGTATCTAACTCAGAGGTGAAAATAGGAGACCATATTATCCCTCAAGTCACACGGTTTAAATATCTTGGGTCTGTAATACAGGATGATGGAGAAATTGAAGGGGATGTGAATCATCGCATTCAAGCAGGATGGATGAAATGGAGAAAAGCATCGGGGGTGTTATGTGATACAAAGGTACCGATCAAGCTAAAGGGAAAGTTTTATCGGACTGCGGTAAGACCAGCGATTTTGTACGGAACAGAATGTTGGGCGGTCAAGAGCCAACATGAGACTAAAGTAGGTGTAGCGGAGATGAGGATGTTGCGGTGGATGTGTGGTAAGACTCGACAGGATAAAATTAGAAACGGAACTATTAGAGAGAGGGTTGGAGTAGCGCCTATTGTAGAAAAGATGGTGAAAAATAGACTTAGGTGGTTTGGGCATGTAGAGAGAAGACCGGTAGACTCTGTAGTGAGGAGAGTAGACCAGATGGAGAGAAGGCAAACAATTCGAGGCAGAGGAAGACCCAAAAAGACTATAAGAGAGGTTATCAAGAAGGATCTCGAACTTAATGATTTGGATAGAAGTATGGTACTTGATAGAACATTATGACGGAAGTTGATCCATGTAGCCGACCCCACCTAGTGGGATAAGGCGTTGTTGTTGTTGTTGTTGCAACATGTAACTTTAGCTCATTTGTGAGTTTGTGACTAATGAGGTGTGCGTGAACTACTAATGCATTTTCAAAAAACAATGGCTACCAACTATGATGTGTGTGTGTGGACTCCTCACTGTGCAAAGATATGGCAAAGAGGTTGTTTCCCGGTATGAACCCATGGGCGCAATTTACCACTGAACCAGGGTTCATTCAGATCACAGAGGTAGGATTTTACAATTTATGTTATAATCCCATGGTTTGCGTACTTTCCCCTATATTCCAATCCTAGGTAGGATCACAATTTTGACAAACTTGTTTATGATAATTATAAAATTATTGAGAATTTATTTAAATATATAAAAAAGTTAAGTCAATTTGAATTAAAAAATAAACTTCTCAATCCAATATTTTTCTTGGAATTTATTTCAGTTCAATGGATGTTTTATATTTCAAATATTTTGTCATGTAATTTTTTTTTTTTATCAGCAAAAGTAATATTTATATATATATAGGGAAAAGTACCAGAGGTACTAATAGTACAAAATAATAGGCAAATATTTTGTCATGTAATTGTTGGACATTTTTAACAGCAGTCCTATCTCAATTCAATAAATTTGAATCATCAATGCATAAAGCAAAGTTAGTAAAAAAACCTAGGAGACGGACCAATAGAAGTAGACACTAACAACAAAATTTTAAAAAGTGAAATTATAAGGACTAATGGACTATACCCAAGATAATATTTGAGTTTCATGATAGAAACCCTTTGGCATTGTAGGACGTAGAGGCCTATCAATCAATCTACAAATAAGAACCTGCGAGCAACATATGAAAATAAAAGATTAAGGACAAGAATTAAAAACAAAAATTTTTACAGATAGCAACATTTATATAAATAAGATGTCTTCTTTTCTCCTAAAGTATACTGTAGAAGCAAGTTCATCCAAATTACGAATAATATGAAGAAGCTAATACTAAGTAAAATTGAATTGATCAAATATGCTTAGAAACTTCCCAACCACCAAATCCTAGTACATAACTTCTTCAATTGGCTTTTCAGGTCAAGCCAAAAAGAAATTAAACCATGTATTCCAACTTCGACACGTGAAATGCATGCTTCACAGAGGTTTAATTGGACTCTAAGAGGCCTCTCACATAAATTACAAGATTTGTCTTCCATCAGCAGTTTGGCTTCTTACATTTGAACTCTAAATCAGCAGTCAAACTCTTGAAAAGTAACCACCAAGAAATATTTGTTCAAATTTTTCTTATTAATTGGTATCAGAGCTTTCCATTATGTCTCTCACCTACAAACAAGCAACGTGAGTGACAACACCAACTTTGCAGAGTTCCCCCAAGACTAGTCAGAGGGTTAGTGCACAACCAGCACACATGGGCACCAGGGCTGCAGAGCATGATAGGATTTTTTTTTTTTTATCAGCAAAGATAAATATTTATATATAGATAAATGAGTACCAGAGGTACTTAAATACAAGTGATTGGCTGGCCGTGAATTGGTTCCGAATCAGACTTAATAGAGTCTATAAAGGAACCAGAACACATGCTGCACCAAGATAGAACAGTATTACTAGTCTATGTAGGTATTGTTTCCTAGTACAAAAACCCATCTCTAAGGTTACTAGACCACTGATTAAAATGTGTTGAGAAGTCTTTCTCTAAATTAGATAGCCATGTCCACAATAGGAATGCTGCTTCATCAATCAGTTTGTTGCTATCAAAGGAGTCATTGGAGAAAATCATCTTATTCCTCTGCTGCCAAATAGTCCAGGTTACAGCCAGCCACCAACACTTCCACCTAGTGGTCCTTACCCCCTCAACCAATAGCAAACCATGTTGGAGAAAATGCTGCCTTGGATCTTTGGGGAAAGGTCCACTGATGTTGACCCATGATGATGTTTCCCACCAGATTGGGATAATTTTGCTGCAATGGAAGAATAAATGCCCTGCTTCCTCTTCCATGTTGCTGCAGAACGGACAACTCCTATTTGTGACCTCTATTTGTCTCCTGTGTAAATTTGCTTTAGTAGGCAACCTATCTCTGAGAAGCCTCCAAGCAAATACTGCAAATTTGATTGGCACCTTTAGCTTTCACAACTCCTCAAAAGCCCTATCCTGTATCCCCCCAACTTCTACCTCCCTCATTAGATTGTAAGCGGTTTGTGCTGTATATTGTCCGCTTTGGTCTGCCTCCCACACCCACTCGTCCCTTGTATTCATGTGAATAGTCTTCCTCTCAATGTCTGATAGGAAATTAGTGGTCATTGGTATCTCATTATCAAACATTGACCTCCTCCATAATAAATTCCATTCCCACTCCTCCTCCTGATATCCACCCATTTGCTGGATTAATTGATTCTGTTGGCACGAAATTAGGTACAATCTTGGGTACTTTGCTACCAATGATACCCCTTCATCTAACCACTCATCCTCCCAGAATTTAATCCCGTCTCCACTCCCCACCCTCCAATGGATCCCTTTTTTGAGATCCTCGCCCTGTTGTGATGTTTGAAAAGCCGTCTTTAGGTCCCTCCACCATATTGACTCTTTGATACCCCTATGTGCCTCATCCAGTCCCCTCCATCCACCGTATTTCGACTCCAGGACCCTTGCCCATAATTGTCCCTCTTCTGAAATAGATTCCACCTCCACTTGCCAAGAAGGGCATGGTAGGATATTAGGATCCAATTACAAGGTATGGAGCTTGATCCCAGATTAGCCTGTGGTGTGGTTCTCCCAAGGTTCTTATCTCAAAGCACCAATTTTTTTTTCTGCTCTTAAATTTCTATAACATGCAGATAAGTCCAACATTTTGCAAACAACCCAAACATAAGAACAATACAAAGGAAAAGGTGTATACAAAATCCTTAAAAAAGAGAAAATTAAAAGTATGCATCAAGGAACAATGGACATCAATGTAGTGAATGTAAATCAACCTAACACTTCAACATATCAGTAAGGGCCAAGGGGAAACCCTTCAAAAAGACCATGTGTTTTACAACATAGGGAATCCAAATGCCCAATCTTATCCCAAACAGCCAAAACAATTTACTCATTATAGTTACATATTCTTTTATTTCTAGTCTTTCCACATTTCACTATTTTGTTGATTGAAAACTAGAAAGCAAGTGTAGATTATAATTAACTGTGACACAAGTAAAAGTGAATCTCGAGCAATTGGGAAAGCAAATTGCCAATATAAGTCACAAACTGTCAAAATTTAAGATGGGTGTCTGGGATCAAGATTAATTGTCAATTGGCATTATTGTAAAGCCAAAGTTAATAATAGAAAAATAGTACCTCATGATCTTTTATCTTTCCTTCTCGCTTAAAAAAACCTCCACTGAAGCAATAGTAAATTGAAGTATTAAACTCCAAACAAAAAAAAAATCTTGCAATAAGTAAAATGGAATCTGGAAATAGAAATGTGTGTATGTCATACCTAGTGCGACCAGCTGCTGAAAAACGCTCTTGATAAATAACAGAAAGAGGGAAAAAGTCAGATGGTTCACAAGGAACATCATCCAAGCAAACAGTTGTGTACACAATCTGCAATAAGAAAAGCAACAGCTTGAATTTACAAATGAACAAAAGCTGAATTCTTCATGCATAAATTAATAATTTTTTACATGTTAAAAGTAGGCTAAAATAGAACTTTGGTCCCTCTTCTACATTTTTGGTTTCAGTTTGGTCCCTTAAGTTTAAAAAGTTTCACTTTGGTCCCTTAAAGTGTCTCTTTTAGACCAAATTAGTTCTTCCGTTAGTTTTTTTTTTTTTGGAAGGCTGAAAATATATATATTATTAATAAGAAAACCAGTACCAATGGTACCAGAGATTATAAATACAAAGCACCAAGGTGCTACCCTCCAAGAAGACCATCAACAAAATCAAAAAACAACCAGTTCCAAACCCAACTAGGCAACGAAATTGGAAATATTAGAGGACCAGTAGTGGAAGCTAGTACTAAAATTTTTATCCTTAGCCTTTAACCATGACCAAGCTAAAAAAATAGCATGTTCCATGACTTTACAGGGATCAAAAGGTTTTCCTTGGAAAATCAAATGATTCCTATGCTGCCATATAGAGCTAGTTAAGGCAATCCACCACCCACATCTTGTACTTTGATTCACATTTGCCCCAAACCCATCACAGAACTGATAGAAATGGTGAACCGGGTTAATGGAAAGGGGACCTACTACCCGAACCCAGCGCATAGATTCCCACCATAGGCCATTTGTCAGCTTACAGTTGAAAAACAAATGACCCACATCCTCCTGCACACAGCCACATAAGGAACAGGTGTCTTCCTGAGTAATAGCATTTCTTCTTAATAGGTTGACCTTGGTAGGTAGTCTATTTTTAAGTAGTCTCCAACAGAATATCACAGCCCGAGGGGGAACTTTCAGCTGCCATATAGTCTTAAAAATCTTGCCATCAGAATTTACTGAAGAGGTGTTCATGCATAAACTATAAGCTGACCTAGTAGTATATTGACCATTAGATTCAGCCAACCACAGCATATTATCTTTCACCTGTCTTTTAATAGGAACAGAACTGATTTCCTCCATAAACTGCACAGCCAAATGGCTTTCATGATCAAAGAGATTTCTCCTCCACCTCATGTCCCACCTCCAGCTATTATGATTAAAATGTCCCATTTGAGAGATGTAGTCCTTTTGCTGTCTACTTATGAGGAAAAGCTGATTATACTTCTGCTGCAAAGTGTGTTGTTCCCCTAGCCAATTATCAGTCCAGAATTTAATATTCTCCCCACTCCCAACCTTCCAAGCCAAGTTGTCTTTAAAGATACTGCAGTCCAGCTGGTGATACAGATTTCTAATGTCTCTCCACCAATGGGAAAAGCCCCTTTTGTCACTACCATTTTGGAATTCTGACCAACCACCATATTTTGAAGTTAAAATTCTGGCCCAGAGCTGCTGTTGATCAGATGCAAAAGCCCATATCCATCTTCCCATCAGAGCTAAATTGAATTTAGAGATAATTGGCCAACTAAGTTAGTATGGGCCTTAACTTAAACACTGACCAACTAATTTTTCAATAACATCAACAAATTTTCTTTTTATGGTCATAAAAACAGCAATTATTTACTTGAGCCAGCTAATAATATATTTGCAGAATGCACATTATTTTATCATGTAAAATGGAAAAACTCACAATATTTTGAACCCACAAAACAACAAATTTTCTACAAGTGCCTTCTTTTTTGTAAAAGAAGAAATATTTTGAAAGGGTATGATTAGGAGAGTAAACAAGTCAAGCTGAACACTTAAAGTTCAAAGTTCAAACTTGGCCTGCAAAAAAAATGTGATCCTCAAGCTTGACTCAATTATTTAAACAATCCAAGTTTCAAGCTTGACTTGACTTGACTTGTTGGAAAAGTATGAAGCTTAAGCTTGTTATTTAGCTCATTTATAGTTTGATTATTTTTTCTTATTTATCAAATATATTCTTGAAGTGTTTTTGAAGTTTATCAATTTAGTAATTAATAAAAAATTTCATGTCAGTAAATGAGATAAATGTAAGAGACAGAATAAAATAATGTTTGAACATAAATTAAGTAATGATAATTTTTAATATAAGTACAATTTACCAAGTACATTTCCTTTTTATATAAAATTACCATTTTTCTACCATTACAAATATACACTTGAGTCATTCATGGGCTTTTAATACCAAGTTTGAGCATAACTCATTTATGTAATTGAACTTAAAGTCAACCTTGAGCTTGTTTGTTTATTAAGACAAATGAGCTTGATTGAGAACTTAATGAGTTGAGCTAAAATAGTCCATGAACTACTCAGCTTATTGACACCTCTAGGTATAATTCATAGTTAGCAATCAATTTTCTTTTCTTTTAAAATAATTTTGATCCCTGTGAGAATGTTCACAATCATGGATAAACTAATCAATAGAAGAAATATGGGAACTTACAGTCTCTCCATCTGTAACTGTAACAGAGCCACTTGCTTGTCTTCCTATATGAGCAGTCTCTACCAAAATCTGTAGAATGCCACAAAACCTAATATGTAAATCAAACTAGTACTGGATGCACCTTTGTCACTTAATAAAGATATTTTAGCAATTGGAATGCAACAACCCCACCCCACATACAACCCTAATGCAACATAAAATATTATTAAGATTTGTCATTTGGAACAAAAAACTCTCTTACCAAGGGCATAAAATCTTGCGAAGAAATAAAAGCAACTTTACTACAGCGATAGAAAGATAAGAATGAAACTGTTCCATTTACACATTTATTTAGTGAGACAGACTTTAAGAACAAAAATTGTTGTAAAATCACAAAATGGATTCTAAGTCAAAACATTCTTTCATAAGTTTCTGAAGAAAAGGAAGTTCGAAGAAAAAATAATAAAGCTGATAAAAAACTTCAATGAGGGGGGAACAACCCATCCAAATATCAACCAAAAATATAATGAGGAAATATTGCCCAGCTTCAGAAAGTTAGAGCCTCAAAAAGGCATAGTCACTTCCATAGACCCAAGTGTGCTGTATTGCAACAGTTACCTGGTTGGTAACCAAAAATTAGAGGTGATCACATGTTAATAACCAAACGATCCACACAAATTAAATGTAATGAGATTGGGTTCAGAAAAAATTCTTTCATTGGCCCAAACTTGAAAATAAAGGGACCAAGATCCTTACAAGCAGTGGTCAAAACTAAAATGCAAAAGAAAACAAGAGGATAAGAATGGAGATTCTACAGCAGAACAGAATATCCCAGCCCATCCAAGCCTTTCTACATTACTCAACTCTTTTTTTTTTTTGGAAGGCTGCAAATATATATATATATCATTAATAGGTAAACCAGTACCAGAGGTACCAAAGAGAAGAATTACAAGGCACCAGAGTGCTACCCTCCAAAACAACACACAAACTCAACAGAAAAATTCAGACCCAAACCCATCTAAGCAACAAAAGTAGATATATTAGAAGACCAGTGATGGAAATTAATGCTGAAATCTTTATCATAAGCCTTTAACCATGACCAAGCTAAGAAAATAGCATGGTCCATGACTTTATAGGGATCAAAAGGTTTTCCTTGGAAAATCAATTGATTCCTGTGCTGCCATATAGAAATGGTTAAGGCTATCCACCACCCACATCTTGAACTGTTTTTTTTTTTTCTGCAAAAATACTATTATATTAATGAGTACCAGTGGTACTTAAAGTACATAATACAAGTCAGATCTGATCCCTTGACATTTGTTACGTCTATGGAACCATAATCTGATCAATGTGAAATCATTACAAAAATCTGCTCTGAATTTCTGTCCTCCTCATTTGAGGAATCCTACTTTAATGTTAGAGTACCAGAAATTAAAATGCATGTTGAAATCTTTCTCCAAATTTGTGAGCCACGTCCACATCAGGAAAATTGCATCATCTAAGATTCTATTTGCATTGATTGTCCCATTTGAGAATATAATGTTGTTTCTCTGCTGCCAAATGGTCCACGTCAATGCCACCCACCACCAACTCCATCTTATAGATCTCATTCCCGCTGTCACTCCGTATATGTGTTGGATAAAGTGCTGCCTTGGGTTGTTTGAGAAGGCCCCCGACATACCCACCCAAGACAAAGACTCCCACCATACTGGAATTATCTTTCCACACTGAAAAAATAAGTGGCCTGTGCTTTCCTCCTCCCTGCTGCAGAATGGGCAAGTTGAATCTTCAAGCTGAATGTGTCTTCTCTGCAAGTTGACTCGAGTTGGTAATCTGTCTCGGATTAACCTCCATGCAAATACGGCAAATTTCGGCAGCAGCTTAAGTTTCCACAGCTCTTCAAATGCTCCATCTTGTTGCTGTTCCAATAATTCCTCCCACAGCACAGAATAGGCAGATTTGGCGGTATATTGTCCACTCGGATCTGCCTTCCATTCCCACTGATCCCCTTTGTGTGCCTGAATTGTACTTCTTGCTACATCCGCTAAAAATGAGACTGCCATGTCTATTTCGTTATCAAACAATGGTCTTCTCCACCTAAAATCCCATTCCCATCCAGCTTCCTTGAATGTCCCCATTTGCTGTATATATTGATTTTGCTGAGTAGAAATACAATACAGCCTCGGATACTTTGAAACCAGCATGTCCTCTCCATCTAACCATCTATCTTCCCAGAATTTAAACTTATCCCCACATCCAACCCTCCATGCTGTCATAGTGTTCATTTTGTCTCCATATTGCGAATGATTGAACATAGTCTTGAGATCCCTCCACCATACAGATTCACCCTTTCCTCTAGTTACCTCATTCAAACCCCTCCAACCTTCATATTTTGACTCCAAAACTCTAGTCCACAACTCCCCTTTGCTGTGAAATAAACTCCACTTCCACTTGCCCATTAGTGACAAGTTAAAGGAATTAATATCTTTGACTCCAAGTCCCCCAGCTTCCTTGGGCAAGCATACAGTATCCAACTTGACCCAGGCTATTTTGGTTTGCTGTTGATCACCTCCCCAAAGAAATCTTCTCTGTATCCTTACTAGCTTGTCCTTCACCTTTTTGGGTACCCTGAAAAAAGAGAAAAAATAAATCGGAATGGACGTTAGCACTGACTTTATGAGAGTCACTCTCCCCCTAAAAGACAAGTGTCTTTGCTTCCATTTCGCTAACTTTCTCTCACACTTAGCTATTATAGGGTCCCACATCTGATATGCTCTCGGATTTGCTCCAATAGGAACACCAAGGTACGTGAACGGGAACGACAACAAGCTACAATTAAGGTATCCAGCTGCACCGATCCTCCACTCCTCCGATACCCCTACAGCACCCAACCCACTTTTGGCAAAGTTGATTTTGAGGCCCGATACAAGTTCGAAAGCCCTCATCATTGCTTTGATAGCTCTAACATTTTCCATTGTTGCCTCTCCAAAGAAGATTGTGTCATCCGCATACTGTAGTAGGCTAATTTCCACTTTGTTTTTGCCACATAAGAACCCCCTATACAATCCCTTCGCAATTGCGTGTGACATGATGCCGCTAAGTGCCTCTGCCACGATATTGAAGAGGAGAGGTGATAATGGATCGCCCTGTCTGAGCCCTTTCTGGGGTATAAACTGTGCTGATGGGCTACCATTCACTAGAACAAAAACAGATGCTGATCTTATACAACCCTCCACCCACTGTAACCATTTATCGCAAAATCCCATTCTTTTTAACATGTAAATTAGGAATCCCCAGCTAACTGAGTCATACGCTTTCTCATAATCCACTTTAAACATTAAGCATGGTTTTTGACATCTTTTGGCCTCGTCAACCACCTCATTTGCAATCATCACACTATGTAACATATGTCTACCTTCTATGAATGCTGATTGCCTTTCATGTATAATAAAAGGCACCACCTTCTTCAATCTATTCGCCAATGTCTTTGTTACTATCTTGTATATACACCCTATCAATGCGATAGGTCTGTAATCAGTCAACATTTGAGGATCCGGTATCTTGGGTATCAGGGCTAAAAAAGATGCATTAGAACCCTTTGGGAAAATTCCATTTACATACAATTCATCCAAGAAGCGCATGACATCAGGCTTGATAATTTCCCAGAATTGTTTTATGAATTTGAAGGTCAAACCATCTAGTCCCGGACTCTTGTCACTTCCACAATATATCTTGAACTGTAATTCACATTCGATCCAAACCCCTCACAGAATTGGTAAAAATGGTGAATTGGGTTAATGGAAAGGGGACCAACTACCCGAACCCATCTCATAGATTCCCACCACAGAACATTTGTCATTTTACAGTTGAAGAACAAATGCCCCACATCCTCTTGCACACAGCCACATAAAGAACAGGTGTCTTCCTGAATACTGACCCTTCTTCTTAGGAGGTTAACCTTGGTAGGAAGCCTATTTCTAAAAAGTCTCCAACAGAAGATTGCCACCCGGGGGGGAATTTTCAGCTGCCATATTGCCTTAAAAATGTTGCCATCAGGGTTTGCTGAAGTGGTGTTCATGCATAAGCTATAAGCAGACCTAGTAGAATACTGACCATTAGATTCAGCCAGCCACAACATGTTATCTTTCACCTGTCTTTGAATAGGAACAGAGCTGATATCCTCCATAAACTGAGCAGCCAAGAGACTTTCATGATCAAAGAGATTCCTCCTCCACCTCAGGTCCCAAGTCCAGGTATTATGATTGAAATGGCCCATATGGGAAATATGATCCTTTTGCTGTCTGCTTATGAGGAATAACTGATGATACTTCTGCTGCAGATTGTATTGATCCCCTAGCCAAGTATCAGTCCAGAATTTGATACTTTCCCCACATCCAACCTTCCAAGACAAATTGTCTTTAAAAATACTGCAGTCTTCTTGGTGATACAACTTTCTAATATCTTTCCACCAATGGGAAAAGCCCCTTTTGCCAGAGCCATTCTGGAATTCAGACCACCCACCATATTTTGAAGTTAAAATTTTGACCCAGGGCTGCTGCTGATCAGACGCAAAGCCCCATATCCATCTACCCATCAGAGCTATGTTGAATTTAGAGATATCCTTTATCCCCAAGCCTCCATCATTCTTAGGCAAACAAATATCATCCCATTTTACCCAAGGAATTTTTTTGTGGTCATTATCTCCACCCCACAGAAAATTCCTTTGGAGGGAGATCAACTTTGTGGCTACCTTCTGAGGAATTTTAAAAAAGGAGAGAAGATAAGTTGGAAGGGCATTAAGGACAGAATTTATAAGAGTGATCTTCCCAGCCATGGATATATCTCTTTGAGCCCATTTGGCTAATTTAGACTTGAATTTATTGATGAGAGGCTCCCACACCAGCTGACTTGAAGGATTAGCTCCAATAGGTATGCCTAAATAGATGAAAGGATACTCCAACTGTCTGCAATGCAGGATTACCTGCCTCCCCTAGTCCTTACTCTTAAGTATTTTTTTTTTGCTCAGCAAAAGCAGAAATGCTATTAATATGAGGAAGTACCAGAGGTACTATAATTACATATAGGCTGTAGGGATCCATCTGGTTCCTTTAATTACAGAACCAGAGAAGATACACCTAACAGAATTACATAGATTCATCATCTGGTAGCCCCTTCTAGTTACTAAACCCTTCCTTTAAATTAGTGGACCATTGGTTAAAATGTACTACAAAATCCTTCTCCATGGATTTGACCCACGTCCAAATTAAGAGGACAGCATCATCCATCAATTTGCTTCCATCAAAACTTCCATTTTGAAAAACTATTCTATTTCTATGCTGCCATACTGTTCTTGTGAGAGCAATCCACCAGCATTTCCATCTTATAGCCTTCTTTCCATGATCTTTCCCGATTCCATGTTGCAAGAAGTGATCCCTTGGGTTTTGAGGTAGAGTTGTAGTTAGGTTAACCGAGGACAATGACTCCCACCATAGAGGGAGGATGTTGGTGCAGTTGAAGAATAGGTGAGTAGCCTTCTCCTCTTCAATTCTGCAGAAAGGGCACAGCGTATCTGTTAACATCACTTGTCTCCTTCTTAGGTTTGACTTTGTTGGTAGTCTATCCCTAATTAGCCTCCAGGCAAACACCGCTGACTTAGCTGGAATTTTAAGTTTCCATAGCTCCACAAAATCTGAATTCTGATCTGCCCCCTCTTCTTCTCTCCTTATTATGTCATACCCTGTTTTTGTTGAGTAATGTCCGCTTGAGTCGTGTTTCCATATCCAAATGTCCTCCTTTTGAGGGTGGAGTTGCTGCTACGATATCTCCCCAATAAATGAATCCGACATTGCCACTTCACTGTCAAAAAGGGGTCTTCTCCAATTAAAGTTTCATTCCCATCCACGGATCGAGTTACTCCTCAGCTGCATGATGGTTTGATTTTGCTGGCACGAGATGTGGTACAGCCTTGGGTATTTCTCCATTAGCGGTACTTCAGATTCCAGCTAGCAGTCCTCCCAAAATCTAAATTTATCTCCCCCGCCCACCTTCCAAATTGTTTCCATTTTAATTACACTGTTGGGCTGCTGTTGTTGTGATGAGAGCAGGTCCTTCCACCAAGTAGAATCGTATCTGCCCCTTGTTCCTTCCTCAAGTGTCCTCCACCCACCATACTTTGAGTTGAGTAGCTTGACCCATTGATCCTCCTGCTTGTGGAATAGCTCCCAACGTCATTTCCCTAGCAAAGCTGAATTAAAAGTCTTGAGATCTTTGATTCCGTGGCCACCTTTCTCTTTTGGTAAACACACTGTCTTCCAATTAACCCAATCTATCTTCCTTTGGTCCGGACCTCCTCCCCATAGGAATTTTCGCTGAATGGCTTCCAGTTTTGTTATTACTTTTGACGGGACCCTAAAAAAAGAGAAAAAATAGATGGGAATTGCTGTTAGGACAGAATTAATGAGAGTCACTCTCCCCCCAAAGGATATGTGTCTGTGTTTCCATGTGGCTAACTTTCCCTCACATTTTCTGATTATAGAATCCCAAAACACTACGCCTTGGATTATCCCCAATGGGGATGCCCAGATACTTAAATGGCAAAGACAAAATTTTGCAATTAAGGTATTCAGCCGCCTCCTTCGGCCATTGGTTAGACTTCCCAATTACCCCAAAGCTGCTCTTTGCGAAGTTTATCTTCAAGCCGGATACAAGGTCAAAGCTTCTCATATCGACTTAATTGTCTTCACATTCTGCATTGTAGCTTCTCCAAAGAAAATGGTATCATCTGCATATTGCAGGATATTAATCGATGTTTTGTCCTTTCCCACACAGAAGCTGCTGAAGAGGCCCTTATCCAATGCTTCTCTCATTAAGCCAGTTAAACTTTCCACAACAATATTGAAGAGTAGAGGCGCTAGTGGGACACCTTGCTGCAGACCTCTATGAGGGATGAATTCATGTGTGGGACTGCCATTAACCAGCACAAAAATCGAGGCTGATTTAAGACAGCCCTCTATCCAGCTAATCCATTTGGGACAAAATCCTAATCTTTTCATCATATATGATAGGAACATCCACGATACAGAATCGTAGGCTCTTTCGTAATCCACTTTGAATACCAAGCATGACTTATGGCATCTCCTCGCTTCCTCCACTGCCTCATTAGCAATCAATACGTTATGCAGCACTTGTCTTCCACTTATGAAAGCTGACTATCTGTCGTCAATTATTTCTGGCAACACCTTCTTCAGTCTATTTGCTAGAAGCTTAGACACAATCTTATAAATACAGCCTATTAGAGAAATAGGTCTATATTCATTGAGATTTTGTGGATTTTTTCGCTTTGGGATCAGGGTAATAAAGGATGCATTGCTTCCCCTCGGGAAGACCCCGTTTGCATGGAATTCAGTGAGAAAACGGATGATGTCAGGCTTTAGAATCTCCCAAAACTGTTTTACAAATTTAAAATTTAAGCCATCCGATCCTGGACTTTTTTCGCTTCCGTAGTCCCATACTACCGCCCTGATTTCTTCCTCAAAAAAAGCTCCCACCAACATGTCATTTTGCTGCTGTCCAATAGCCCTAAATCTGATTCCATTGAGGACTGGTCTGCACTGATCAGGTTCAATGAATCTGTTATTAAAGAAACTACAGATCTCCTGTTTCACTTTTATGGGGTCATCTACCCATGATCCATCTATGAGTAATCCTCTGATTGCATTCTTTGTGTGTCTAGCGTTCATCAACAAGTGGAAGTAGCGTGTGTTACAATCCCCCTCCTTAATCAACCTTATCCTTGCCTTTTGTCTCATCAAGGATTCGTGAGAGTGTGCCGCCGACCATAGCTCCTCCTGTAGCTTTTTACGGGTCATCATTTCATGAGCGGACAACTGCCTATTGCTGCTTGCATCTTCCAATCTGTTTAAATCTGCTTCGATTCTTTGTACTCTCTTCAATGAATCTCCAAACTGCTCCCTGTTCCACACCTTCATTGCCTACTTCAGTTTTTTAATTTTTACCTTGAGTGCAAAGCCTCCCCAGCCTGTTGGTTGCATGTTTGACCAGCACTGTTTAACAATCTGTTCAAAAGATTTTTTTTTCAACCAACAATCAAACACCCTAAATGGTTTTGGCCCCCAATCAGTGATTTTAGCCCTTAGCAAAATTGGGCAATGACCTGAGAAATTCCTGTCCAAGGTGAAGCTGGTGCTGTCTGGCCATTTGTGTAGCCATTGATGGGATACGAGGATCCTGTCTAGTCTGCTTTTAGCAACCCCGTTTGGTTTTAACCACGTGAAACTCCTCCCTACATTAGGTGTTTCTACAAAGTCTAGTTCTGCTATCCATTCATTAAAATCAGTGATGTTGCTGGCTTCCACACCCCTTTGGGACACACCTACTCTCTCAGAATGGTGCCTAATGCTGTTGAAATCACCCAGGAAGCACCACAATCCTTGAGGGTCCTGCTGTCTCAGCTGCTTAAGAGAGTCCCATAATTCCCGCTTATTATGACTATCACAAGGGGAATATATGTTTGTTATATATGCTTTTTGGTTTTCCTGGATCCAGGTTCCTTGCAGCAGAATAAAACCTCTCCCCCTTACCCTTTGGTCCACTTTGAAAGTTTGTTCATTCCAAATGCAGAGTAATCCGCCAGCTGTATTTATTGCGGGCTGGAAGTCCCATCCAAACTCTGTATCACCCCACACTATCTGGCACAAAACATTGTCAATTTGCTCCTTTTTTGTTTCTTGAATGCATAACATATCCGCTTTGTGTTTCCTGATCAACCTTCTAATTGTAGCCCATTTGACCTCTCTCCCTAGCCCTTTAACGTTGTAGGATACAATATTCATGATGAGGTGTTGCTGTCTCCCAAATCCTCAGCCTCCTTGTTGTCCCTGTCCTCCATATCAATGAGTTTGTTGATGATTATACTTTGATCTAAATCGCTAGTCACCTCCATAATTTTTGCTAGTTCCCATTGTGATGCAACCTCTTCGTACTGGCCTCTGTTGGATCCATGGGTAGTTGTTGTTGGTGTAGCCATGCCCGATGTGGATTCCAGATGTGTATGTGTATCTGGATTGATATCTCCCACATTGTCTTGTTATCCATTTAGGTGGGCTTTCTTTTGTCTGCACCCCCTCGATCTGACATAGACCTTGCACTCACTTTCAATCTGAGTTGTTTGATATGATGAGCTAGCCTTGTTCAGTTTTGGGCTAGTGATCGTGTTCTGTTCAGAAGCTGCTGTTGTTGTAGCCATGCCCGATATGGGTTCCAGATAGTTAAAAGGGATGATATCGCCGAAAGTTTGTTGCTTGTCACTTTGTTGGGCTGTTTTCTGTGTGCACCCGTATCAAATACATGTAACCCATTTCCGTTCTCGGCTGTTTGGTATGATGTACTAGGCTTGTCAAGTTCTGGATTAATGGCTGAGTTGTTTTTAGAGGGGCCCACATCAGTCCTTGGCCCAACTTCAATAAAGGGTTTGTCACAAGTCACAGTTGGAGTCAAAGGAAGCACGCGGGGGATTTCAAGATGAGTTGGGCTGTCGAAAGGGTTATGTGACATGAACGAGGTGGTGTGGGTAGTAAGGCCCAACTCTGGATTTGGTCCGATATCCCTGGCTTTGGATATGCATGTCATTTTTGAAAGCTTTTTTTTTTTTTTGCATGGCAAAATTCAATATTATATTATAAATGAAATTCAGTACTAGGTGTACTAAAGATACAAAGATAAAGACAAGATAGATACAATGTGAACCCCACTAGGAGAAACCGAAAGCAGCCCACAGAAAATACACACCCATCCCCTCTAGGAGAAAACATCCTTTAAGTTGGTTGACCAGAAATTAAAGTGCAGTTGGGAGTCCTTCTCTACACATTTTAGCCATGACCAAGTGTGGAACAAGGCATCATCCATGACCTTTTCAGGAGTGAAAGGTTGGTTCTTGAATATCCTGGCATTTCTATGATGCCAGATGGAGAATGACAGGGCTATCCACAGAAATTCCCATCTTTTGTTTGTACCCGCTTTGCTATTCCATTGAGTGAATTGTACAAAGTGATTCTTTGGGTCTAAGGAAAAAGGACCCACTCTATTAACCCATCTCAATGGCTCCCACCAAAGGCTCCTTGTCATTACACAGTTGAACATAAGATGGTCGATGGATTCTTCTTCATGATCACATAGGGGACAGCTATAAGTAGGCATTGTGACCTGTCTCTTTCTGAGATTTTCCTTAGAAAGGAGTCTATTCTTGAGGAGTCTCCAAGAAAAAGCACTCACTTTTGGGGGAATTTTCAATTTCCACATAAAGTTAAGAACATTATCTTGACTATCACTATGATGAGCCTCCTGCAGCACTTTGTATGCAGATCTTGTTGAAAATAATCCATTAGGGTCTGGCTTCCACCAAAGGATATCCCTGCTGGATTGGTGAATGTGAGCAGAATCAATCTCCGCTAGAAAATCAGCTGCCATTTGAATTTCATGATCAAAAAAATCCCTTCTCCAAGATAACTTTCATTCCCATCTGCCCTCCACAAAGTCTCCCATGGAACTAATTGAAGAATTCTGCTGTTTACTTATAACATATAAGTGGGGATATTTTCCTTGGAGATTACAATTGTCCTCCAGCCATGTATCCTTCCAGAAACTGACGTTGGACCCCGTACCCACCCTCCATTTTAAATTATCTCTAAAGCAATTATTGTGTTGCTGCTGAAAGATGATCTTCAAACCCTGCCACCATTGGGAAGTGAAGTTTCTCCTTCCACCAGAAATCAGCTCCTTCCACCCACCATACTTCGAAATTAAAATTCTAGACCAAGGTTGGTTATGATCATTTGCCAGCTGCCACCCCCATTTGCCAAGTAAGGCCTCATTAAATAAAGATAAATCTTTAATCCCTAGACCCCCTTGGTTCTTAGGAAGACAAACTATATCCCACTTTACCCAAGGAATCTTTCTAGCCTCTTGGTGAGCTCCCCAAAGGAAATTTCTCTGGATGGAGATAATTTTGAGCACCACTTTTTTGGGGATCCTAAAGAAGAATAGAAGGTAGATAGGTAAGGCTGAGAGGACTGAATTAATAAGGGTGATTCTGCCCCCCATTGATAGAGATCTTTGCTTCCATTTTGCAAGTTTAGCTTCAAACTTCCTTACAATAGGCTGCCACACGATCCAGCTTTTAGAGGACACCCCGATTGGAATTCCCAGGTAAATAAATGGAAAATCCATAGTGCTGCAGTTGAGAAATTGGGCAGCTTCCCTGCTCCAGCTTTCAGGTTTACCCACACAGCCAAAGTGACTTTTTGAATAGTTTATCTTGAGACCAGAAGCCTCTTCAAAACATCTCAGAACGCATTTTAAGGTTCTAACATTATGCTGAGTAGCATCTCCAAAAAACAAGGTATCATCAGCATATTGGAGGATGTTCACTTCTTCTTTTAAAGACCCCACTAGGAAGCTTCTGAACAAATTCTTGGATACAGCTGACCTCATTAAACCTGCGAGCCCTTCCGCTACAATATTGAAAAGAAAAGGTGCAAGGGGATCACCTTGCCTTAGGCCCCTCTTAGGGATAAATTCCTTAGATGGACTCCCATTGATTAAAATGGATATGGTTGCAGTGTTTAGACAACCATTTATCTATTTCCTCCACCTTTCACAAAATCCCATCCTCATAAGCATGTAGTCAAGAAATCCCCAAGAAACCGAGTCGTATGCCTTTTCAAAATCCGCTTTGAAGACCATGCAAGGCTTACTTCTAGATTTGGCCTCAGCTAAGGCCTCATTGGCAATTAAAACACCATGAAGGATGTGTCTCCCCTTCATAAAAGCCGTCTGCCTTTCGTCTATAAGGTGAGGTAAAACAGCAGCCAACCTCTTGGCCAAAACTTTTGCCACAATTTTATAGACACACCCTATAAGGGAGATGGGTCTATAATCATTGAAAGATTAGGGGTCATTAATCTTAGGGATGAGGGCTATAAAGGAAGCATTGGTTCCTTTTGGAAAGGATCCATTAATATAAAATTCATCCATGAATCTCATGATGTCTGGTTTCAAAATCTCCCAAAAGTGTTTAATGAAATTGAAATTCAAGCCATCCGGGCCAGGGCTTTTGTCCCCCCCACAGTCCCAAACTGCAGATTTGATCTCCAATTCATTAAATCTGGACACGAGGCTTTCTTTATCTCTTAGATCAAGAGATGAGAAGTGAACACCATCCAGAGATGGTCTATTAGAACATTCCTCCGAAAATCTGTCCTTGAAATAAAGGACAGCTGCATTTTTAACCCTACAAGGTTCATGAATCCACACCCCATCCATGAAAATACCTGGAATAGCATTTTTTCTTCTTCTATGATTGATCAATCTGTGAAAGTAAGAAGAATTGCTATCCCCTTCTTTTAGCCATTTAACTCTAGCCTTTTGTCTCAACATAGATTCATATGCATAAGCTGCCTCCCACAGTTGGACTTGAAGAGATTTCTTAAGGTTCACTTCCACTTGAGATAGGGGTCTGCCATTTAGACCATTCTCCAAATCATTCAACTACTTTTTGATCATGATGACTTTTGTAGCATTAGCTTCACCATTTGATAAGCTCCACTGCTTTATGCACTGTTTGAGGTGTTTTATTTTATGATTCAGAATGTATCCTCCCCATCCTGGAGGATGATAATTGCCCCACTGCTGCTGTACTAGTTGCTGAAGGCCCTTGTCCTTCAACCACCAGTCCATAACCTTAAAAGGTTTTGACCCCCAATCTATGTTCTTTGACTTCAACAGGATAGGACAGTGGTCAGAAAAATCTCTGTCAAGCACAAACTGGGTAGAATCCGACCACTGCAGCAGCCAATCATCTGATATAAGGAACCTGTCCAGTCTACTCATAGCGCTGCCTTTAGGTCTACACCAAGTGAATCTTCTCCCAACAGACCTAACCTCCTCTAAATTCATATCTGAAATCCAAGCATTGAATTCAGAAATGCTAGGGTCCACACTTACATTCTGAGCTGAGCTCACTCTCTCATCTTGGTGTCTTACAGAATTGAAGTCACCTACTACACACCACATGGCTGCTTGAGAAGTTGTCTTCAGTTGAAGGATCTCATCCCATTGCTGTCTCTTTCTTTGAAGGTCACAGGATGCATAAACATTGATTATGGAAACCCTTTTGTTGTCTTTAATCCAATTCCCTTCCAACAAAATAAACCCACTCCCCACTACCTTTCTGTCAACTAAAAAGGAATCATTATTCCATATACACAAGAGACCACCAGCAAAATTGATTGCAGGAGCAAACTCCGAATAAACATTACAATCAGCCCATAAATACTGACATAATTTTCTATCAATAACCTCCATTTTTGTTTCTTGGATGCAAAGAACATCAAGATTGTTAGACAAAGTCAGCTTTCTAATGGCTGACCTTTTGACAGCCCCACCCAAGCCTCTAGAATTAAAGGATAAAATATTCATGAGGCAAGATTCTTCCTTCCCATCCTAGCTGGTGAAGCTATTACATTGTCACAATTATGTTCATCAAAGGTCAAACCCAGGTTTTTAGCTACTTCATTATGGAAATCCTCCTCATCCTCTGTGAGAGCATTGATGAAGCTGATAGAAGGACTGGGGCTGCGAGGATAGGTGTGAGACTGAGATGGAACAGCATCAGCTGCATGCGTTCCCCCTGGCATGTCGTGTTCCCTAAGGATGGGGCCGCTAGCTTGAAAGTCCAGAGGTGGTGACTTGTTAACAATCCTACTGGTCTCATCAAAGTTATTTGTAAGGCCCCAAGATATATTTCCTGCACCCATCTTTTTTCTAGAATAAACCTTGAGTTGATGGACAGATTCTTCTTCCTTTGATTCTGGACCTTTAATATTGAGGCCCAAATTGTGTATGACCCCTTCTGGCTCACTGTTTTGTGTGTTATTATTCAAACCGCATTTCGTTTTAGTTGGAGGGTTTGAAATTGTATTGACCGCAGGATAAAATGCAAGGGTATTATCCTCTGGGCTATGATGAAGGACCCTAAGGTCAGCCCCTTTGACTATATCTTCTTCGTTGGACCCATCAGCTCCAGCATCTCCTTTTTCCTCATTCAGCACCCACTTCTGACCTAGGAAGGAAATGCTATGGTCCTTCCTTCCACTTCCATGCAAAGGGCCTTTGAGAGGACCGTTGTAGTCCTCGTGACGCGTGGCACAGACTGGCAGAGTCCCAGCAGAAAGCAGGTCCCGTTGGTGGGGTGACACATCACCATCAGAGGAGACCTCGAAGTCCGCGCGCCAACGATTGATGGCGTTGGTCCATCGTCGCCACCGCCCGTCCCCCATGAATTCCGACGAAGCTCCGTCTGGGGCGCATGTAGTGGAATCTTCATCGGAGTCATCCATTACTATCGTGAACAGTGATGGCGGAAAAGCCTCCAACTCCGGCCGACACCACCGTTTTCCACTAGGTCGTGATACCTCCTCCCTCAGGAACAAAAGGTGTTCCATATCGTTGACCCTAGCCGCCATCGATTTGGAGAAGATAGGATTCTCCTTTGTACGAATCAAAATCCGCGCGACATCCAATCTCGAACGGTCCGCCGTCTCCTCGTCGAGTTCGACGACTTCTCCAAATGTCGACAACAAAGTCTGGAAATGCTATGCATCCCATATCTCCAGAGGAACACCCTTTGAAAGCTTAATTGGCCCGTTGGCGATTTGTTAGTCAAAATCCCTCTGTCCTTCTTTTGACAAAACAGCTATTTCCTTTCTTGTGTATCCTATGCACTCCTCTGTGGCTAACACCTTCTCTTTGCTCCCCCAATCTTTCTTCTTTGTTGCTTTGCATGTGCCATCCTCATCGATACAGGGCTCTGTATTTCTCTTCTTCGAGTTCTGCTGCTTTCCTTTTTCGGCATTTGTTCGCACGCGCTTGTCGGTACTGGGTAGGTGAGTCTGTGCACATGGTGTAATATCCAGCGGGTTTTCCATGGCTCGATGACCGTCGAGTAAAGGCGACGTCTGGCGATTATCGTCAACAGCGTTTCGCTTCCCGCCAAGGCTGGCTCTCCCGGTCTGGAAATCAAGGGTTGTCTCTGGCGCTTCAAACATTGTTCTGATGTCACTATCCTCGGACTCAACCTCTTCCGATGAGTCCGTAGCACTGCGGCCTGGCGAGGTCCTCATCCCGATATCAGTGCACCCTTCCTCGACGATGTACACTTTGTGTACCTCCCCACCGATATGAACTACGACTGAGTGGTGGACCAGAGGTCTCCTTGGAGTTCTGATAAGAATTCTGGCTCTGTCTAGCCTTCTCTGCTCGTCAACATTGTCGTCTACTTCGATGAGGTCTTCGACTGTGGCCACAATTTTTCGGATATTCTCAATGTCCCACACTTCTAAAGGTACGCCCCAGCATTGAACTCATATCAACCTGTGTCCTGGCCTCATCGACGGGTTCCACTTTTCTAATGTGTGGAATGGAGATGTACCATTTTGGAATTCCTCCGTGATAATCTCCTCTGCTTTGGAGTCCGAGAGCCCGAGGAGGAGGATCATGTCGTCACCGATGTATTTCGGCGCAACGTTGATCCCTAGTTCCCATGGTAAGTCCTCCTCAATTCTTTCAAAAGCCCCCAATTTTTTTAAATGACCCACCCAAGCGTCTGTGTACCATTTACGCTCCGTCGTTGCCACTTCGAGGTGGAGTGAGGATTGGGACTCATCGAAACTGGATTGTGGGGGTTGTAAGTGCCTCCTGTGTCCGTCGGCCATTTTGGTAATGGAAACCGCCTTCGCGTATGACATAGGCAAGTTCCTGTAGTGCATTGCCGTATATCGTGCAGCTGCCATTTGAGTATTGTGACCAACCATTTGAGTCCTGGTTTTGGCTGTGTGCTCCTCAGATATCATTCTTCTTCTCCCATACCTTGGGACATTGACATGCATCTTCAGTCCACCTACCATGATGTTATCTAGCTGACTCTCTAGCTTACGTTTGTCAGATACCCCTTTAAACCTTACAAAACTGTAACGTCTGCCACCTTTGTTTCTGTGTTTGGGGATAAATATCTCCCCGACGTCCCCCCATTTCTTGAAGTGGGACCATGGCTCCTGCTCTGTTGTGTGCTCCGGGAATCTTGTGAAGTAAAACGTTGTGATATCAACTTTGTCCCGCCAATTTCCGAGTCTGGTGTCGGTGTAGCTTGTTTTGGGATCCTTTCTCACTGCCTCACGTTCTCTCTGTCTACCCCTCCCTCTTGTCACAGTGGTCCATTCGCTCTCCCTTACTCTTAAGTATGCCATAGGGAACAAGGTTCCAAGGGAAAACTTTCACAGCCATTTAACTTAAAACAACTATTTATTTAGGCAACATACTAACAAACCCAAGACTACTTCTCCTTCCCATGGTTACAACAAGAAACAGCTAGCAATCCTTAACTTTTTCACTGTCAACCTCGAATATCATAATTATTAGAATCTTACTATCCGTGATTCGATGCTATCCAACTTGTTATTGATTCATATCATAAGAAGAATCTCGAATGACTTTGAATCTTATGATACATAAATGAATTGCTGCAATTTCACATCACCAATATGAATCACATAATTCAACAATTCACAATTTTTTTTCTTTTGTAACTTTTCTTTCAGTAATCCTCATGAAAAAAATTGAAATCATGTAAGCTAAAATTGTTAAATGAAAATGAATTGAAGGAGCACTTCTAAACTCATCATATTTGATCATTTCACTACTTTATTTGTCACTTAATCATTCAATGCATGCACTCTATTTGGCTGTTTCATTGTTTCTTTCCCATTCTTCCAAAATAAAGGCTTCACAAACTCAAGTATAACTAATATTTTTATTTTATGAGACTTATGCCTTAGTTGTGTTATATATTTCTAGTTTAAATTATTAAATTGATCATTATATATTATATATAGACTATAATATATTTGAAGTTATTTTTCATTGTAACTAAATCTTACAATTCGATACAAATTATGATTCATGATTCAAAAATTAGCTTGACAATTCACAACTTAGATATCAATTTGATAACCTTGGCCCTTGATACTTTCAATTAGACCTAAAGTACAATACAAGGGCAATACATAGTTTAAAAGGAAAAATATTCCCCATCTTGATAATCTTCCAATGAGATACAAAAGGGAAGCATAACTACTTCTAGGTAGTTTCTGGCCCCAGCTATGTTGGGCTTCTCTTCTCTTTGAAAGTGAAAGGAGAAGCAAAGGCCAAGCACATTTTCTAAAAAGCTCTTAACAAATCAAATAACTTTTTTTTTATAAAAGAAAAGGAAGAAAAAAAATTTTAAGTTGGGTGAATAGGCTTTCAAAAAAAAATTGGCTTCTCTCTCCCTGCTCCGACTCAGGCCATCTCTTTTAAGCTAAAAGAAATAAAAACTGTCGAACAGTTTCTACTTTATTTTAAAGTTCTTAGTTTGATTTCTAATTTCAAAATGGCTTTAAAGCCAAAAAAAATAAGTTGGGCAAGCATAGCCACGTAATCATTCACCTTCGTTGAAAGCAAGAACCTTTCATGACAATAGATTTGTGAAAGAAGATTTCAATTTCATATACAGACATCAACTTCACACACATGGAGGAATTGCTATCCTTCTGCTGTTGGTGATTACCATTCCCTCCACATTTTCGCCCATCATATATATTTTCTCGTACAAAACTTAATTCCAGAAAAAAGATTGGTAGACACGTAAACTTAGTGATAGAAAGAGATAAAAGAGAAAGAAGAGTAAGCATAACTATATAGATAGATAGATAGATATAGAGAGAGAGAGAGAGAGAGAGAAATATTCATGACAAGGAGAAACCTTTTCAACTAAAAGAAATGATACAAAAATCAACTTCATACAATAATAAACCATCCTTCTAGTAGGAAAAAATAATAAAATACCAATCTGCCAAACACATTCAAATTGCACCTCCAACAACACTTACACAACGCAAAACCAAAATGCTCCAATCCAACAAAAAAACAGAAAAAAAAAAAGAAATTCACGCATTCAAACTTACATGTCTATCACCGACGGGAATCTTCACGGAATACGGTTGCAGGCCACCACCGTCGCCAACACCAACAGACTCCGGCACCTCCGGCGAGTCCGCGGAAGCTCTGACGGCGGAACGGCGACGGTTGTTTCCGGAAAGGAGCGAACGAAAGTTGCATTTGTGGGAAGCGGCTAAGCGAGGGAAAAAGAGAGGCTTGGAGAGGAGGAAGTGAGATGGTTGGGAATGGCGTTGCAGCGTCGTGAGGCCATGGAGGGAGCTGCTAGGACATGCTAGCATCTTCTTCTTCTTCTCTTGCTGTTAGGGTTTTTCAATTGTGGAGCGAGTTGAAGCTGTTGCTTCCCAGTTTCAGGGAGTGGAGAGTGTGAGGGAGAAGAGAGAGTGGGACGCAGAGGACAAGGGAGAGAAGGAGAAAGCGCTGCCTTTATCCGCTTCTGCTATTTTGTTCAGACGCGCGCTCAGGTTTTGGGCCGTTGGGCTTTTTCTCATTCAGCTTTGGGCTGTTGCTTCCCAGGGGTTTGAATCCTACACTCCCGTACCTTAATCCTACCCCCCCCCCCCCCCCCCCCACACCATCCTTGAAATTACTAAATTATCCTTAAGGAACTTCCCCAACCTTTAACACCTCCCTCCTTCACCCACCCATTCTACCCTAAACTCCACCCACGAGGTTCCCCTCCTTCATTCTGAGCTATTCTCTTCCACGAGGGAGCAGCATCCATATTCGTTGAAGTCACAGCTACCCAACTCCAATGACTACACGTGAAGGTATGCCTCCCCTTCTTTTAAGCCTTTTATTATGGACCAAAGAACACTAAATAATGGGTACTCTAAAAGACTTTTGATTATGGAATGGCCAATCTAGAACACAAATTTTCTTTCAAAATAGGTGTTTTGGAACACATTAAATACGTTTTTAGAACGACTATTCTAGAAGACAATTTATGTTTTAGAATGACTACTACATAAGCCAAAAATGTCTTCCAGAATACTTGTTCTGGAGTAATTAAAAAAGGCTTGTGGACTGCTAGTTTTGGAAATACATATGTTACTCTTGAGTGCTTGATCCAGAATTTTAATATCTTTTATGGAACATCTGTTCTAGAAGCATGTTTTATATACTCTAAAACTCGTTTTAGGTTCCAGAACATCCATTCCAAAAGCTTAATTTGAACTTATGAAGTGTCTTTTCTATAATGAATATGTTTTCTAAAAAACTTGTTTTTTAACTTGTTTTTGTGCCTTTGCAATTTTAGTTTGTATGGAGAACGATTACTTCTACAAGATGTTTGATGAAGTTGACATGGATATGGATAAGAATGTGGATGATACAATTAAAAATGAAGATTGTAAAAAAAATTTACAATTATGCATGTAATTTTATCTTGTTCTTATTATGTGATTTATTTAATTGTTTATGTATTTAATGCTTAAAAGGTGAACTTTGACTAAAATATGTTACATGTTGTTTATGTAGGTTTTTGATACTCGAGATAAGTTATTGAAATGGGCTCAGGTGATAGCATTTGAGTTAGGTTTTGATTGTCATTTTGAGGTCAGATATAGCAAATAGGCAACCTAGAAGTAAGACATATGTTGTCTTGGGTTGTGAGAAGGGAGGCAAATATAGACAATACAAAAAGGTACAAAGATAGCCCTAGAAAATGTGTTTATCCTTTTAATTTGAAAGGAAGACCACTAAAGAATGGTGAAGGATAGGTAGTTAAGGTGTTGTGTGGGTCTCATAATCATCATGTTGTTGAGACATTGGTTGGTCATCCACATGTTGGTCGGCTAAAGACTAATGAGAAGATAATGCTTGATGATATGAAAAAAAGTATGATAAAGCCTAAAAATAGTCTTCTGATATTGAAAGAGCACAATAAAAAAATGTTACAACCATCAATTGTATACTGCCAAAACTACATGACAGAGATCTCAAAGAGGTCCCATAACAGAAATGCAACATTTTATAAATTTGTTAAAGCGTGATATGTATATTCATTGACATCATTTATGAATGATGAAGAAGTTGTGCATGATATTTTTTGGACACATCCTGATACGGTAAAATTGTTGAATTCATTTATCATAGTGTTATTCATGGATAGTATGTACAAAACCAACAAGTATAGGCTACCTTTGCTTGAGATTGTTGGTGTTACATGTAGTAGGCTGACATTTTTTGTTGCTTTTGCTTACTTGGAAGTTGAACGTCAAAGTAACTTTATGTGGACACTTGAAAGGTTCAAAGGCCTTTACACATATTTGATGCATTGTCGAAAGTTGTTGTCACGAACATAGATCTAGCCTTGATGAAGGCAATAAAAATTGTGCTTCCTATGTCACATAATTTGTTGTGCCAATTTCATATTGATAAGAATGTGAAAGCAAAGTGCAAACAACATGTAACTCCCAAAGAAGCATGGGATCAAGTGATGGAGACTTGACATACTATTATGAATTGCCCTACAGAGTTTGACTATGAAGACCGTCTGACAAAATTTGATGTTGTATGTTAACCATGGCATAAGTTTGTTGCGTATGTGAAATGTTGGGATACAATGAACAACATCATTATTATCCAACATAATGAAATTAGATCCTCACAGTTTTCACAAAGTCAATTAATACAAATTATCGGTCAATAGTTAATATAATCATTAATGATGGTCTTAAATTAGTTATAAAGTGAACAATTATCCACAAAATGCATTTCATCGTGTATAATACAACTATCCATGTCCTCGTCGGTCATTCCCACTTCTTGTGCCACATGGACCTCTGTTGGAGTTGACATTTGTCTCATCAGTTACTCCATGTGCTAATGCTAATGCCTCTTCAGTCAAAACATATGCATCAATAAGTAACCAACCTATGGCTAATCATATGCTACAATAATATCCCAATTCTATGACATATTTGTTGTCAAACAAACAACAAACAAAATAATGTCAGAAAAATGTAATAGGATATAAGTTAATATCATAAATTCTTGTACACTTACAACTACAGGATGTGCCTGATGCGTATTTGCATCAGGGAGAAGAGTATAAACATGTGGTTGTACAAAAGGATGTGAGACTCTATGCAACCACTCATAGTACCCTAACATCAAAATTTGTTGGATTCACTAAATGCACTGGGGTAGATCACGTGATATTGCGAATATGTCCACCTATCATCAACTTAATATATGGTGGGAGGTTGATCAGTAAACAATGAAGAGTGTCGGGGAAGAAGAAACCCATATTGGCGCAAGTCCCTCTCTGGCAAATGAATTTGCATATTTGAACCCAACCGAATGAATTTAGAAAATAAAGATATATTCTCAAAAAGATGATGAATCTAATGTGCCTCATATGGAGTCCACCTAACTCTATTGATGGTCATTTCATCAATTAACTTCCTATAATGAATTAATGACAAATAAGACTTATTTGGCCATCGACTAACACGTGGAGAGGTATCTTCATATGCCAAGACATCATCCCTGGCACCAATACTAATAAAATGTTCATAAATCCATCAGTGTCACCAACAAAAGCAAACCAAAGTATATAGTCAATACAGTATGAAATTATTAATAATATAAGAAATAATTGTAATGATACGTAATTACCTGAAGAAGAGTGGCATAGCCACCAATCTACTTTATGTTAGCATCACCAAGATGCTCATAAAGATATGTGAAAATAACTTTGTTTGGGCACTTGAAAGCTTCAAAAGCCTTTTGTGCAAACTTGATGAATTGTCGAAAGTGATTGTCATAGATAGAGATCTAGCCTTGATGAATGTAGTAAGAATTTGATTCCAGAATCAAATAATTTGTTGTGCTAAGTTCATATAGAAAAGAATGTAAAATCAAGGTGCAAATAATATGTGACTCCCAAAAAGGCATGGGATCAAGTGATGGAACTTGGAGGTATTGTTATAGATTATTCTACAGAATTTGACTATGAAAACTATTTGATAAAGTTTGATGTCGTTTGTCAACCATGGCACGAGTTTGTTGTCTATGTGAAAGATACTTGTTTAATCCCTCACAATGAAAGATTTCTAAAGGCATGGACAAATAAAGTTATGCACTTGGGGAACCAAACAACCAACAAGTTTTTTACTTATAACCCATGATCTATTAAAGAAGTATTTCTATACAATCTTCATTTTTTTAGACGTTTGTGTATGAATTTATCTATAGGGTTGAGGTTGCCCATGGGGCCTTGAAGAGGTTGCTCCAAACTAGCATGGGAGTTTATGCAAATGTTAGGATGCAATGAACAACATGATTATGCAGCATAATGAAATTATGTCTTCATTTTAGCATAGTATTCATGTCAGTCACACTTTTAATGTACAAATGTACAAGTGATTGTGTGGATTTGTTGCTAGGTATGTATTGAATCATATTGCAGATAAGGTTGACAAAATGAAGTTTGTTGATGTAGACATGACTCGTTGTGGGTGCATTATAAGATCTATCCATGGTTTGCCTTGCGCCTGTGAACTAGCTAGGTATGATTTAAGTAGCATACCACTTCAAGCACTTTATTTGTACTTGACTAGGCTAAGTTTCAATGACTTGGGGTTTACTTATAAAAACAAAGAATTCTTTGTGCAACAAGAATTTGATGCTATAATTCAACGTCTAAAAGAGGTTGACATAGTTGGAAATATTATTATCAAAAGTAAATTTCATTAAATTACATTCCATTATATGACTTTTATGTGTCCACTTGTTGACAAGGTCAAAACTAAAGGTTCACAAAAGGGTCATGCATCTAAATTTAAGTGGTCAACGAAGCGTCATCCTTCTTACTTTAAGCATATGGATGTATTACATTCTATACATGACAATTCATCCACTTGGAGGTCACCCAATACATAATCCCAATAACTAGTTCGCAAGAGAAAGATTTTCATGTTAAATCAATTCCATGTAAATCTTCACCTGTACATTTTAGATATTGTTGACGTAAGATCAGATGGTCATTATGGTTATATGACAGTTAGAGCTTTACTTTGTATGGTTGAAGATTTTTGGTCTCTAGTTTGTAACAATTTGCATAAAGAGTTGGGACAATGGCATGATGAGTATGCAAATATCTTTGGAGGATATGATCACTTCTATCAGATAAAACAATCTTTACTTATTAATCATGTCTCAATGGTTAGTGTTTTATTACGTAGAGATAAAGCCTCTTCCTTTTTAGCTTTCACATTGTGATTATATTTTTTATTTAAACCGTTGGTGTGGACAAATGGATGATTGTACTCAATATAGGATATCTTATTGCATTTCGGTATAATATGATTCTTGTTTTGTTGACACCTTTCCTCATACATATTTCACAACCACCTTAAATGAACTTGTCTGCCTCTTATTTTCATGTCTTATTAAAGACATCCTTGTATTCAACTATAAGTCAACAAACAAAAGAATTGTCATTTCCTTACCCATATGTTCAAAATTGTAAAAAGCATCAGTAATGAAAATGTCAATTAACGATGTCATATCATCTAGTGTTAATTTTGTCTCTTTCAAGGGCAAATGGAAGGAGGGCGCAGGGGTTGGCATGGTGGACGATGAGGTTGTTGTCGTCACAGGTGAAAGAGGTGTTGTTGCGACGTAAGTATTTTGTGAGGGAGGTATTGTCAAGGGTGTTAATGTTGTGATTAGGCTGAGGGAAATGTTAGGATTGGGGAAGAGAGGAGAAGGCTACAAATAACTCAATAAGTGTATTTTAGTCTTTTCAAATAATAGACAAAAGACTAAAAAGAAATGTTAATCCCCTAGGTTAATCAATTTAATATTTCTATTAACCATAATTTGTAGTTGATAAACAAAATATAAGTGTGTCACGTTAATAATTACTTGATCAACGTTTGCATATAGACAACCAACGAAAGCAATTTGACGACGCTACCAAAATTCTCAACTATTAAAGTTAGGGGGATGCAAATTCATCAAACTAGGGGATCAAAATTGCATTTTAGTCTAGAAAAAATGCTCTTAATATCTTTAAAACTCATCGAGCACCACAAGCAACCCTAGCATGTCCTTTCCTTTTTCTAATTTTGTACCATCGAAGTACCTCCCCCATTTCTCCTTCTCTTCTTGCACGTTTTCTTTTTTGTCCATTTGTGCACCTTTTTCTTGTTGTTATCATCATGGAAGGTAAAGGAGTACCATTGTGTTGAAGGTAATGGACAACCACTACCATAATTTGTCCCCATCAGTCAAGATGTTGTTTTAGGTAACATGTTCTTCGTTGAATTTTTTTTTGCCACATTCCTTTTTGTTGTTGTCTAGGTTAATCACTCTAGAAGTGTAAGGCATATCCATAATAGTTGTTTCATAAGCATAATGGGTAATTCAAAAACGTATTTTGGATTTACCTGTTCCAAAATATCACAAATGTATTATGAATGGGTAATTCTAGAAGTGGATTGCCTAGAAATTGTATGTTTTTACTCAATACTTTGACTTTGTAATTATGTTATGTCCACTTGCATGGATTGTCCCTTTATTTTAAGTTATGTTGAGCACGTATGAACCACTAAGACTACATCTAGTTATTGGTAACCCACTAAGTTCCATTAACTTTCTCAAAGATACAAGTATTGTTTTTACAAGCTACTTCTAGCTTAATCCAAATAGTTTTTCACTAGCATCTCCAAGCTAACACATAACCCAATATTTTTTGCTACAAACCCACTTTTGGTTTCTACAAATTGGAAAATTTGTTTGAGGTAAGGTGCACACTTTAATAAATCTATCTTCTTATAGTTGTATGTTTAAGCTTTAGCTTACAGTCGCTATTCTCAAGATTTACAAGGTGTTTTGAGAAAGAAAACTTACAAAACTTATACAAAAGTTTGAATGCTTGATAACGATTGAACATTCAGGTCTCTGACTTTAACACTTCAAAACTTCAAGTATAAATAGACTTGTAGGAAGACTAATCATTGTCTCTAAATGACCTTCTTCCGTTTGATGATCTTCTGGTATGAAGGTGTCCATTGAGGTATTAAATGCATGTCAGCAACTTGTCAAAGCATACTATTAAAGGTAGTGACAGATCCATGTTTAGGTGTATGGGAACAATTGCCCCCATAATATTTTTTTTTACTTGAATATACTTAAAAAACTTTATTTTTACCCTTATAAAAATGGTATTGCCCACACAATTTTTTTAAAATGAATGCACAAAGTTACAAGACATAAAAGAGAGAATAAATTGATATTAATTTTCCAATTTTACCTTTTTTATAGTGCTAATAATGAAAAAAACCATACAAATAAAAGAGTAAAATATATTTTAGTCCTTATACCATCAATCAAAATTTGTTTTAGTATGCATTTGTAATTTCATATTGATCAATTTGATTCCTTTACTTTTAAAAATAAGTTGATTTAGTCCTCGTTCCTATTTTTTTTAAAGTATAGGGACCAAATTAATCAATGTGAAACTACATGGACTAAAATCAAATTTGACCAAAAGTATAGAGACAAAAATTATTATCCTAAAACCATATATTTTTTATCCGTAAGAATTAAAGATAATGTCAGGGGTTTACAATAACTCAAACATCCTACTCAATCGATTGAGCTAGACCTCCTTGACATCCTAAAAACATATGAAAATGCATACGGATAAATAATAATTTGTAAAAATACAAGTACTTTTTTTTTCATCGTGACATTGTGTATTTTCTACAAGTTTGTAGTTTTTTTCTATGAAAATATTACTGTCTCATCTTTTTTAAGACCCTTTTCAACTAATTTACACTTTTTAAGAAAAATAGTTAATTAGTAACGTTCTTTAAAAATTATCCTTAATTTTTTGAAACTAATTATACTTCTCTTTCTACTTAAATGTTTTCAACCTAATTTATGTCATTAATTTCTCACAATTAGTATTTTTTACTAAAAAATTGCAATTAAGTAATGATACTTTAGGGGGAAAAATTGATGCAACAAAAAATTAGAAAAGAGACTTATAAAAAAATAATTATTTTGAAAATGGTCTTATAAAAAAGGCGAATGAAGTATAAATTATTTCTTTGACCCCACTAAGGAAATTTTTTGGATTTGCCACTAAATAAAGACATGAAACACTTTACACATAGGATCAACTGAACATAGCACTAAAACATGATTATATAAATATGACATACTCAGTGCTTGTGTGTTAGTGTTTGATGAATTGGACACATACACAACAAGTTTTGGTCTGTATATCATCAAACACAATATTTGAAACTTAATACGTAATTGCATCAAATCAAAACAATTGAGGGTCCTGATTTGTCTTATAACTTAACAACTATGATTGACAACTATGTGTATGTGTGTCTATATGCTTACTTCAATTATGATATCGCTATGATTGTGAGTTTATGTACATGCATTGGGAAATACATTGTCACGATGATGTATATATGTAAATGAGGTGGATCAAGTGATATCATGGTAGTGTTTTGAGATGACAAGTATGTGACCCGAGTCTACATGGGGGCAGGGATCATCTTTTGATGAAATGTGTAGTAAGTTACAAAATTAAACGTATAGTATAATTGTATATATTTAGTTGTAACTTTGTAGAACTTAGTAAATGAGAACCAAAACTAATATAAGATTATCAAGAAATGTTAAAACTAAAACATCTAAAATGCAAAACACAAGATACAATATTTCATGTGTTACTAAATATTTATGAACTAAACAACTGAGTTGAAAACCAATTGTAATTATACATAGTACCACTCAGTATTCAAAGTTGTAAAAACTCTAGGACCAAAACATAAAGCATCATTGAAAAGAAATAAATGAAAATCAAATGTAATAAAATTGGAATACGCAATATATTTTATATAATAAATTGTCTATCCAAAAAATGATAAGTTCACAAAAAAATTCATAACAGAAGCATTCCTAGCACTATTTCCCACAAAATACACTGTCAAGAGTTATAAATAAAAATTTATAAATATTAGTATAGTATAATGTACTTAAATTATAAACAAATCCAAAATAAAACAAAGTTAGTGTTGCATCTAATACGACACTTGTGCGAACACATAGACTAGTTACAAATTTAAATGTATGATATAACTGTATCCATTTAGTAGTAATTGTGTAGAATTTAGTAAATGATAACCAAGATTAATTAAAATCAAACTACTAATGATATAAATATACACTAATTGTATAAAAGCATAAAAAAACATTCAAAGGCTTAAGACATATGACCATGCAAAGGTTGATCTCGTCAATAACTTAAAAAAATGAAAGAAAATCAAATGCAATTTTTAGTTATTGGAATCAAACTTACACATAGTTTCTCAATCTCTGGAATCAGTAAAGTCCATTCATCAAACTCACACATAGTTTCGTTTTTCTCATTACTTGGAGGAATCACAGGAAATGAAGATGGATCTGCGACGGCAAGACCAGAGCGGTGAAAGGTGGAGCAGCGAGAAGTTGACAATGACGGAGCTCGGAACAAAGTTAGTGTTCCAATACAATAAAAAATTTACCATGAGGAATAAAAAGACATACTATCTAAAAATTTTGACAAAAAATGAATATGAAATTATCTTATATAAAACACTATGCATACTTCAACCATCACTTTCCTCATATGATCAACTAACATCCCAATTAGTCGAGCATATTCACGATCAAAGAAACCAAAAATAGAATTTGCCTTCGGATAGTAAACCTCAACTTCCAACTTATACCTATTAAATTTCCTCATCCCTCTCTTTCCTTTTTTCACCCCCATCCATGTCGCTCCCGTGTGGCGACATGGATGGCGTGAAAAAAGTAGCTCCTATCAACTTGGTGCAAATAATAGATATCATTAATTAAACACATAATTTCTATTATGGAAAAATATAAAACCTTGTTGCACTCATTTATTTTGAAGCATGTTTCTCATTCTTGTATCCACATGAGCATGTAAAAGGATAATTTGCACAATCGATCTTCTTATTGCACCAGCCACAGGCGAGATAGTACCATCCATTTGGTCCAACAAATTTTTTTGTAGTTGTTCCAATAGTCACACAAAACATTTCCTAATCAAATAATTTCCAATTATTAAAGAAGTAAACAATATGAAAACACTATTTAAAATTTAAAAGCTCATATGACTCGACTCTTTCTATATCATTAATTTCAGATAAAGTTTTGACACTGGCTTTATAAAGAAAATTTTCTTGATCAAAATATTGAGATGGTGTAGACAATTGAGAACTTCCAACAAGTTGGGTACAATGTTGAGTATCTATTGATACATCTTCAAAGTGAGCATCCACAAAACTACAATGCAACAGAGTTAGAAACATTGTCTATTATGTAAATGTACTTGTCAATAAAACTAAATTAAAAGATAAGCATTAAAACCTCTTTTTGAAGCTTTGTATCTCTGGAGTTTGTTGGTCCAAAAGTAGCTTTGAACTATAAAAGGAGTTAGAAATTGAAATAGGAAAAGCACCTGCCATTGGAAATTGAAATATGGTCCCTTGAAAAGCAAATTTGTGCAAAAACAAATATGATACAAAGTAAATTTAGCTAAATTAACAATTGTCCCTCAACCTTAATGTTCTTTGATCTTGCCTTGTGTCAATATAAGAATTATGGACTCACTATTAGCACATTCATTATAATAATCCATGAACTTCATAGCGTAATCTCCCCACGGAGTACAATTTAGAAGGTGATCACTACATATATAAAAAAAACAAATATATTAAAATTAAAAGGTCAAACAAAGCAACATTACAACACCTTGTGACACTATAAAATCACAAAATAGAACACTTTGTTGGACAAGTGGTCTCAATAACTTAAGATGGAGGGTGAATTAAGTTTCAAAATTTCCCACTAACAAACTTTTAACCCCGTTATAAATGATAGACTCAAAATGCAGAAAAAGAAGCAGGAATCAATTTAATAATGTTCTTTAAACATGCAAGACACAATTGATTGAAATAACATAAATGGGATAAGGGAAGAGAGAAATACAAACTCGATTTATATTGGTTCGGCTACTTCTCGTGCCTACGTCTAGTCCTCAAGCAATTCACTTGAGATTTTTCACTATCTTTGTAAATCCTTTACAAACTTTGAACACACCTTGGGATCCCTTACCCTTGTGTTCAAAGATTCTCCAAGAGACAACCCATCTCTTGATTACAATTCTCAAAATCCTAGAAACAACTAGTCTCTTTGATTACAACTGACTTTCTAAGATGAACAGAAAGTTTTCTCTCCTTTAGAGTGAATGATACAAATTGAAGTACTTAGAGGAATTTTTCTCTTTTAGAGATGATAATACAATTTGAAGTTCCTAGATGAAATCTTAATAGATTTGCAAGTGTTTGCCCAAGAGTTGTTGAGAAAACATTTGACAATGTTCTCTTAGAATATATCTCTCTTACTTTTTTGAAGTCAAACATACATACATACATACATACATATATATATATATATATATATATATATGTATGTATGTATGTATATATATATCCATCGTGCTTTTTCAAAATGATTTGAAGAGATGTGTCTTTTTAAAAAGCTTTTTCTGAAATTCTTCACTGGTAATCGATTATAGATTTCTGATAATCGATTACACAATTATATTTTGAAGGGTCGTGACTTCTCAAAGTGAATTTCAGAAGTTTCGTTGCTGATAATCGATTACACATCAACGGTAATCGATTACAACTTTTAAATTCAAATTTCAAAAATCCTTCTAAAAGTTGATTTTCAAAATTGTCTTCTGGTAATCGATTACACTACCTGGTAATCGATTGCCAAAGCCTTGGATGTTGGAAACAATGTGTTTTGAGGCAAAAACTTGATCAACCAATGAGATTGTTTGAAGCCTTATTTTTTTCTTGATCTTGTTTGCTTGACCTTTAATTATTCTTGAAGCAATGCTTAACCTTTAAATGTTTGTTGAAATAACCTTATTTGATTCTACTTTGACATCATCGGTACTTTGTATTCATACACTCACACACTTTTAATGCCTCCAATCTTTTATAAAAAAACTACTTTCTTTGGGTTGTTAGCCCTTGATAAGTTACTTTTTCTAAAGCACCAATAACATCTACACATCAAAGTTATATTTCAGCATCTAAAATAACAATTAACTAAAAAAAATATAAACTAATTGAGATGAAAAGAGTTTATCCACTAACAAATCACGATGGTAATTTTTAGTTAGAATTTCACCAAAATCCTTGAAATTAAATGCATTAAGAGGTATCTCAGGCATATCATGTTTTATAATAACAATACCACCCATGAATGGTAGCTTGAATAGACGATCATAGACTTTATACTGATCATCATTTAAACCCACCTTAAAGTTGTGCATGGCATAAGTTTTTCCCTCATTGAAACTTGATTCCCAATTCACCAATTGATCTTTTCTTACAACTGCCTGGATTTTGTCACCTTATTTTGTTAATGAACAGACCAACAAAACATATTAATAGAAATTAAGAAAAAATTGATAAGTAAATATATAGAAATTAACAAAGCTCATGTATAATGCAATAGCTCTTATGATCAAACCAACAATTTCAAAATGGGAGTGTAGGTAGGTAGCTCGGAGGTGTATAGGTAGTGTAGGTAGGTAGCTCGGGAAGAAGAAAGCGTAAATTCTTGATTTTGAAAAAAATGGATGGAAGCACAAAATGGGAGTGTATGGATTGCCCGAAGGAAAGAAAGAAACATTTTGTGAAATGTGTATTATGTAATAGCCAAAAATTTGCGAAAGCAACAAATATGCTTGTTGATCGTTCTTTTGTTAATAGATATAATAATATAAATATAAATATAAATTATATTTTGTGTGAGATCATTGACACCTGTACATGAAAATGATTTGTTTATGACGTGTGTGTAATCAGAATTAATGACATGTGTACATGAAATTGATCAATGGTATTACCCGTGGGAGAAAGGAGCTGCATTTCATCGTGTTAAAAAAATTATTGATTTGAGTATGTTTTAGTCTTATAAAAATGAGCGAATTTTTTTAATCTTTTGTAATTTTTATTTTTCATTTTTAAAAAATTGAACATTTATGTTTTTAGTCCGTGGTATTAAATGCTTATGTCAAGTTATCGTTCAAGGTGAGGTCCACTACTAATATCTATGATGCAATGTTAGCATGTGACACTTTTAAAACTTTTTACAATAAATGTTATTTATCTAAAATCAAAACTCATTTATTGCATAGGACTAGAAGTATATTTAAATAAAAAAATATGAATTTAAATTTGATCGTAAAAATATTATACCATTAATCGATAAGGAATTATCATATGATAATGTGTGATTAAATATCATAATAATAAGAGAATAATGTGAAAATCTTTTATTTAATCAATACATTTAAATTAAATTGAAAAAAATATTAAAAATGAAATCATTGAAGAAGAAAGAAAAAGACAAAAAAGAGAGTAAAGAAAGCGAGAAATTTAAACTGTGAAAAAAAAAACGAAAAAACTTATGGTTTAAGAAACCAACCTCAGCACTGAACAGAGGCAGTTAAAAAACTGAGTGATGATGGACTACACCTACGACACCAAGCATCGCACAATGGGTAAGCCTTCCCTCTCTTCTCTTCTCTGTTCTTTGTTTTTTCTCTTTTTTCACTGTTAAGTGTTAACTTCCATCCATCATTTCTTCTTGCATTTTCCTTCTCTTTGGCAACCTAGAAGTAAATAAATAAATGGGTGCGGGACCACTGAGTCAATGCAAAGGTCAAAAACCCTAAAGAGCTTTTTATTTTTTGCTCTGGAACTGTGCATTTGTGTTGTGTTGTGGTAATGGCTCATTGTTTGTGTTGTCTGTTGTATCCTATTTATTTATTTTATGACACTGAATAAATAAACAAAGAAATAGTTTTGTTTTTTACAAGTAAAGTGTATCATGGGGTTTGAGGTTTACAGTGGCCGACAGTACTTGCATTTTGCTTATAATTTTTTTTATAGTTGACCCTTTGGTCAGCCCTTTGAATTTTGTTTCTAATTTTTTTTACTTTTTTTTTTCATGGAGGAATAGTTTATTGAAGGATCTTTGGCTGTTGGTGGTGTTATTTATTGAAGAATGGACCCATTGATCACTTTATATTAGGACTGTCTGTCTTTTTGTGTTGTGCCCCACTTGGCTCTTTCAACATCTGATATCATAATAAGGTGTATTATTTTATATACTTATGGTAAGGATTCTAATAGCATTTATACTTCATTCAATCTAAGATGTGCATGTAATTGGCCTTAAATGCCATTAATTTTACCATCAGGGGTTGGGTCTAGCGGAAGGAGCTAGTCTCCCATAACGTGGAGAACCAATGTTCGAATTCCTGCCGGGAGAGGTGCCCACATTTAGTGTCTAACCATACCTTGAACAGGATTGCTTCCGAAGGAGGAGACCTGTGCAAAACCAAAAACAAAAAAAAATGTCATTAATTTTATGCAATGTGTATGGCTCATTTCATGGTTGCTCATGTTATGTGTGTGATTACTGCTGATGCCATTGATTTTCTCCGTGCAAAATAAAGGTTTAATGCATTATGTGACTGGTGTTTTACTTACATTGGCTACAGAACCTCATGGGATAAGGGGTGTAATGGACTTGGAGCATCAAATTCACTACCTGGAAACTGAGGCTTATAGTTCTATTTTGAAGGCTTTCATTGCTCAATCTGATCTTCTTACTTGGGTAAATTAATATTTATTCTAAATCTGTTTTTCGTGACCAAGTTTGTCTCCTCATTGAGTGTGCTCTTGTGAATTGTCTTCATGCAAAGTAGCTGCTGAAAATTTGTTTGTGGCTGCAGGGCAAAGAGGGGCTTATGACTGAGCTGCGAAAGGAACTAAATGTTACAGATATTGAACATGGAGAAATCCTACTGAAAATAAATTCAGACCAGTTAATTAAGCAGATAAGGTGATTGTTTTCTTGTTCATATTCTGATGCATGGATTTGACTCCTCTAAAGTTAGTAAATGTATAAAGTGAGAAACTAAGGGTGTTTCACCATTGTTTTAAAGTTAGTTAGGGCCACCAGGTACATCAATTCAAATCAACAGTACATTCACTTTTACTTTCTTACTTTACACACTTGCTCACTCTAGAAGAGCTAAATCCTTATGCACATTATTTGGTTTGATTGTTATGATGATGCAGAGTCTTTACCACTTTTGACATATAACTACGCAGGGAGCAGAGGAAATTGGCATCTCAAGCTAAGGATTATATTAAACCTAGTGCTCCTGATTGTGTTTGTGCTTCGATGGGAAATTCAGTGATAAGAATGAAAACTCCTTCCTCTGCTGCATTTTATACTCAGAAGAAAATGTCACACTGCCAAGCTTCTCTAATTTCCACTCCCATTCCTTCTCCAATGCCTGTGAGAAAATCAAGCCTAATACAAATATTAAATTCGTATTGCTTTCTTGCTGCATTTAGAGTCTACTTGATTTAGATTCTAGAAACTTTTGAAACAAGGCCAGGTTAATGCCCTGAAGGGTCTGAACAGCATGCAAACATTTCTGGCAAAAATTATGAGAATTGAATATGGAGTTTGACGATAAACATTTTTGCCTTGAACTACATATTTGCATTCTTTTTGGTGATTTTCTATTTGAAAAGAAATTTTTCTAACAATATTCAATGTTTTACCTTTCTAAGGTATTTGATCTTATGGGTGTTTTCACAGACACACAGGCTGCATGAATCTTGTTCCCCTGATTTATGTGTAATGTGTGGTGCTTGTTCAGAATCAGTTTCATACCTGTTATTACACAGTTCTGCTTCTGTTTCTTTATGGTATTCCTTTTTTGGCAATTTTGTAAATTGAATCTTACGTGTGTCCTAGGTCTTTGGATTAATTATTGATGATTAACTTTCCTGGCTTTGATAGAAGTAAAGAGGCAAAACTTTTGACAATGTTCACTCTAAGCTACATTTTAGTGTATTTGGATTGAGAGCAACTCAATATTCTTTTAGGTTTCTATGGTCCAACACTTGACCTTAGGATAAAGATTAGGCATCTGGTTTTTATTTGGTGGTGTAAGGCATATGCATTTATTGGTGTAAGACATATGCCTTTTTATGTGGTTTGATCGGTTTCCCTAGTAAAAATATGTTGAGGGATTCCACAATACATTTTCCCATTAATTTTTCCCTCTTTTTTCTTATGTATCTTCTGTTTGGTCTTAGGTTAAGAAATATTTCAAGTCCTTCATTCTCTTTGTAATTTTCCCCCCTTATTTTAATGAATTCCTTCTTAATCTGTTTTAAATATTATTTTTACAAAATTAATCCTCTAAAATCTAAATTGCTTGTTTCAACAACTGATTGCCATACCTGTGAGTCCCAGTTCGCAACATGCTTTTATTTGATATCTATGATCACTCAGAACTACATGACAAAAACTGTTGAGCCTCATGCTTATTAACTGTGGTTTTGTCTGTGCCAGCCAAAATTTAATGATGATCCATTGAATGCTGAGTTTGCCCACGGAAATGTGCAGCAATCTATGGAAATGTTAAATTGTAATGTTCAGTTACCACCTGTTGGAGGAGGAAGAGGACTGAAAGGAAAGTATCCATTGCAGAAGGATTTACACAGATCTCACCTTGTCAAGTTAAAGAAAAGATCTGATTTAATTCAGCTTCGTGCAACAGATAGGGTTATCCACGATGTAAGCAAAATCTTTATTTGCGTGTATTTTTTATTGGATTTTTGTTATTTTTTTCATTTTCATTGGCTTTTCATCGAACTTGTAGATATGAAGAAATAACCAGAAGATACACTTTGTAGTGGATAAAGCCATGTTTAAATGTTGATGATCACCGTCTATCATAATAAATCCTTAAAGCTTCCATGAACATCAAATGTTTTTTATTGATATTATTAAACAAATGGTGCAAAGCAGGATACAATTCTTACATTCCTCTTCCTGTTTCTTCTTTTGTTTACTTGTTTTCATTTGTGGTGAATCTCTGCCCTTTTTATTTTTGCAATCTATTCTGGGGTATACCTGATTCTTTTTTTTTTTTGTCAGGACCAATTTTCCGATGTTATGCAGTAAATTCCTCTTTTAGCATTTCTAGGATCTCAGTTATTGATTTTGGCTATCTCAAAGCCTTTTTAGCAACCTTAGCATGGATTATACGTTTATTTGTATAATTAATGCGTTCTCTGGTATTTATAGAAACAAAATTACTCAACTGTACAGCATTATGCTGTCAGAATCAGAAGGTTTATGCCTAGCAAAAGATTTTCCTTTTCTTCAGTTGCATTTTAAAGAGTGCTCTTTTTTTCTTATTTATCTTTTTACAGATTATCAGTGAATGTGAATGGGTTTAAAAACAAAATATATTGTAAGGTAGGATAGTTATTTTATTGATTTTGACATGTGATTCTGTTTTCAACCTAGAACAATGGAAATATAAAGAGTGCCGCTGTGGCATTTAAGAAGGCTCATTTTGTAAATGGAAATTTATAAATTATTGAAAAGATCATATTAAATACCAATTCTTCATGGACTAAATTATGTCATGCATGGTTTCTTTTTTACTGTTCCATATATTTGATTCATGATTTGATGCCTATTGCCTACTCAATGAGTTTCTGAGTAGGATATTTTACCTATTTGTTGTTTAATAAATTGTGCACTCACCAACCAATTAACATATACTGTAATTTCAGGTTTTAAATAATTCATATTGGAATATGTTACTTCATTATTTTTGGCAGGTTAAGAAGATGCTTTTCAGTAGAGGGAAACCTGACCCAGTTGATATTGAGAGAGCAAAAAGGACTCTTACGGTTATTTCTGCCTTTTGAGATGCACCAAGTTACCTTAAATTTTTGTTTTCACTCTTTAGATATACTGACAAATTGTATCATATGAATATATAATTTGCTCCAGGAACAAGAAATAGCTATAACTGAAGCACTTGGTAAAGTGGCTAATGTGTTAGAGAGGGGTAAGAATAACTTTGCTAATATTCTTCTTGTTTTTCTCTCTTTATCTTGTTTTCATGAGTTAACATTTGGTTTTGCAAGGTGATGCACCTAATCAGATGCAACGTTATGAACTCTCTAAGAATACTCCTGGAGGACAAGAAATGATGATACATGCTAATTTCCGTGAACTAATTGGTAATGGTAGGTTGAATAAACATGGGGTTCATTCTGATCTGTGCAGTTAGGGTGATGATTTCATGGCATAGATATGGAGCTTTTAACTCTGATGAGGCTATACAACTTATATAGTGATATTGCTGGATTGGTTTAGTGAACAGTTTACTTGTTTAGGATTAACTAGTAGCTAACCGATGTGAAATGAACACTTTAATGTGGCTTATTTCAACACGTGCCAAATTATACTACTAGTCTACTACTACAAACAGCTTATTTAAGTATATGCTGTAAGTTAGAATCCAATCTGTTCCCATTCTCCAGGCAATGGTTCATATTTCTTATCAGTTATTAATGCTTCACAATCCTGGTAGTCTAAATCATGTATGTGGTCATTGGTCTTCTGATCGTTCATTAAAGGCATTTGTTTTGTATGTGGATATGGATGTGTAGATTGAATCATTTGTTATTAGTGGGGTAGTGGGGGATGAGTCACATTGATCTCCATTTTAGCTGAAGTGATAAATCATCCTAAATAGTATATTTGGTGAGAAGAAAGAACATATATGAATAATATGCATTTTTTTGTTGTTTGCTTGAAGAGAAAATAAAGAGAAATAAGAGAGAGAAAAAAAGACTGCTTTTTAGAAACAAAAATTCAAAAATGACTCCTAGTATACTAGTTGTGTTTTTCATAAGTTTGATGATCATCTTATTAAAATCCAATTGAATATAGTGGGTTCTTAAAAGAGATTTTAAGTCACTATTTTGTCTTTTTTTTCTTCCAAATGATGTGGTCCTACCTTCGTCATTGTGAAGCAGTTTAAAAAGAATAATTTTCATACACTATCAGTGTCATTTTTTACGCAATCAACCAATAGAAATCATGCTACATATGATTTTTAAGATAATCATTATAGAACTCTACAAACATACCATCCTTACATAGGTAATTGGATTGAATTCTAAAACAAATTTTCAGTTACATTTGTTGTGTATATGACACATACAAATAATGTTGAAACCTTTTAGAAATATACATTTACTTTCTGCTTAACATTGCTCAATCCAATGAAAGTGTTATGCCACCGTTCCGTCAAGCAGGCTTCTACATTCTTCAGCCATTCGAGAATATAAGTTTTTGGACAAAGAAACAAAGAAAATCAACCTTGGTTTAGGCCACTGATGAAGCTGTGTCGGAAACTTTGTGCCTAAAGGTGCCACCTCTTATACAAATCAAGATAAGAAGAGTACGTAAAGGTTTAGAACTTATGGCTTTTATACAAATCAAGGTGCCACCTCTTTCGGTGTGGGGTTGAAGCTTGAAGGTTACAACTCATAATAAAAGGATTTGCAAGGGCGCTCTTGAACTAACAAAGAACTTAAAGGTAAAAATTTTACTCACCAGTGTCCTTTGATAATGGTTAAGGAATTAATCAGTAGAGATTTTTTAAAATTGTTAAAAACCATAGTAAAATGTATTGTTACATTCTCCGATAAAATTCTTTTCACTTTTGAGTCCTTAAACCAGTTTACTTATGCATTATATTGGTAAAGGCCTAAATGGTATCACTATCAGGTAAAAGATAATTTTTTTTATGTCTGAATGTTATAATTTTTGCGGAATTCTTACAATCATGATTTTTTGGTTGATTATGAGTATTCTTGAAAATCTTTATATAATTTTTTTGGGGAATCAAAGAAATTATTTATCACGTTTAGTAAGAAATTAGTATTTCATAACTTTATATGATTGTATTAAATACCAAAATGGTATGTCTTGCTAGATAATGTTATCCTTTTAAGTACGTAGTTATGAGTTTGATAACTGATTCATGCATAAGAAAAATATTTATTGGGAAAGGTCAATCCTTTAAATGGATTTCATTAGATAAAAGCATATAAGTTTTAATATTGATGGGCAACATAATTATAAAATAAGATATGAATTGTTTAAATAAAAAATAATGTTTCATTAAAATTACATATAATTGTCTAAATATTAACTTTTAATTTATTTTTTATAAATTATAAAAATATGATTTGAACTAAATTTTACAAAATTATATTTTATTTATGTGGTTTCTTCTCTTAAAATTATAAACATTTTTTTGAGTTTTTTAAAATTATAATTATTATTCAAATACTTTCTTCAAAGGATATTTGAATAATAATTATTTAATTTGTAATGTTTAAATTAATAATATACCTTAAATATATGTGTCAAAATTATTATTATATATATTATATAAATTAATACATTACTATATATTATATTTAATATATTTATTTTTGTCATTATATTAATTATTATATGTATAATCTATAACAATAGATAAACGAGATATTTAATTGGATGATTGTTTTTTGTCTCTACTTTTAGTAGACCATTTTATCCTTCAAAACTTAGATTAAAAAATAAAACAAAAATCCAAATCTACCTATACACACATAGAGAGCACAATTCTATTCCCCATTTGTCTCTCCCTATATAACTAGGAAGGTGGTTATTATCACTCGCATTGCATCAAACAAAAACCAAAACCAAAACCGAAAATGAAACCAAAACCTTGAGAAAACTGAACATGACGCAGGACCCCGTCGGAGAGAACCACTTATGGTGTCATCAGAGGAAGAGATTGCAAAAGCTTCGTGGAGACTTAATGTGAAAGAGTTTTGTTTGCCAAGTCAAAAAAATGATCATCAAAATCATCGATCCTTCACTTCTGTGACTTTCTTTGTAAATCCAGTGAGGCATTCTTTTTTTTTTTTTTCCTTTCTATTTTCTGTTGAAAGTTGAAACATTTCTTTTCTTTTTTTGTTTTGAGTTATGCAAATCTAGTTAGCCATTCTTCACCTTTTTCCTCTTTTTCTTTCTTTGAATGTCTTAAGTTTCTGTTTTGTGTAATGGGTGTGGTTTGTTTACATTGGTGACATGTTGAATTGTGATGGGTTTAATTTTGTTTTGAGTGCAAGTGTTTTGCTTTGTTCAAATCCAATGTACCTTTGTTTGCCCTTTTAAACTTAAGAATAAAATTATGTATACATCATCAAACATATTAAATTAAAATTAATATGGACATCAATTTACATATATAATAAGAGATATTATTTTAATATATAAATATTAGTACAATAAAGTATGATAGTGCAATAGAAATGTAAACATATAGGCCCAATAGAAATATGATAATGATAATAATTTATTATATATTTCGTAAATACTAAAATAGTGAATATTATATTTTGTAATTAAAAATATTTTTATTCAAATGAGTTGATAATTGATAATATTAATGTATAATATGATTTAAAGTTATAACATATTAATAAGGGAGTTTAATTTAGTTGATTAAACAAAATGAGTGAATGATTGTAAATTTTTTGACACTTTCTTTAATTACTGATAAAAAAAGTTACAATACATTCAAATTAAGGTAATCAACAAAATTTATGATTTATTAAAATAGTAAATGTAGATTGATTTTATATATTGAAGTAACATAAATACATACATTTATATTCAAATAAATTAAAATATAATACAAATGTAAATTATAACTCAAATTTAAAAATCTCACTTCATACGAATATATATAAAGCACCTAAACAACAAATTATCATTTAGGCATTTAATATATAATTGTTATAATCCCAACAATAAATTTATGGAATTTTCCAATTTTATTTTAATCATTTTATCATTAAATTGTTTTAATTATTTTTAATCATCAATATTTTAATATTACATGTCTCACCAGTAATTTGATTTGATTTAAGTAATATTATAAATATTTTTCATTTGATTTAAATAATTATTGATAACACAATAAATTATTTGTAAAATAGTTCAAGTGAAAACTTGATTTAATATATTAATTGAAATGGTTAAAATAAATAAATGTGTTTATCATATGATATTAATTCATTAATTTATTTATAATTATCTTTCTTATTAGATCAAATTATACTTAAAGTCATTTATCCTCAAAAATCAAAATTAAATTATAAACTTTATATATACAAACCAATAAATTAAAAGGTGGTTTGTAAGGTAAAATTATATTGCTTTTTATAATTTTGAATATAATTTTATCCAAAGATGATAACTCAAGTTTACTTGATACTTTTTTTTTTTTACGGTGTAAACATTTTTAGATGACTTATAAAGCTTAAAAAGGTAAATTAAATAAAAAATAAATTCTATTATAATTAAACAACTTCACTTAATTTTTGTTATCCCAAATCAAGCCTCAATTACTCCCTCGATTATTGTTTATTATTTCAAATGTAATTTTTTTCACTTCATACATTTTTTTCTTCTGAAAATATATTTGAAAATTTTAACAACATTAATTTAAGTATTCATATTAATATAGTATTGTTTAAAAATTTAAATAAACATTGATTTGAATCAATTTTACAAATTATTAGATATATTATCAATCCTTAAACCAAATAAAATATAAATTAAACTACATTATACTATGATATATCCAAATAATTCTATTAATATTGATCACTATTGCTAACAAATTGATTTTACTGCTTATAATATTTTGTATATATGATAACATATTAAATTAACTAATTTAACTTAAAAATTTGCTATAAAATAAGGTTTTGCTACACAGACAACACATATGTAACTTTTTTTAAGTTTAAAGATTAGTCATTTAATAAAATTTTTAAATATTTTACATTAATAACACGATTCCCAAGAAAAAATGAACTACATAACTTTTTTTGAAAACAAAGTAAAGAAAAACATGTAACATCTTACTAAAGTGAATCAGAATCAGATTCTACCTTGGACAACTTCCACCTGATAATAATTTTTTGAATCATGTATATATAAAAATATATTTAAATGTTTGTTGACATATCTGCTAACAATATTTATTAAAATTTAAATTAAATAATTAATAATATATTAAAATTAAAAACAATATAAAAAATTACTCAAATAAATTATAAAATGTTAATTTAATAGTCACGAGAGATCCGATAAACTAAGATGTCATATGAGAACTCCATTCATAAAATATTAAATGACGTTTATGTATAATTATACGAAATATAATTTTTGTTGGGTACAAATGCAAAAGATATAAATAGAATTAGTTATAGAGTAAAGTGAATCATTTGGATATAATTGATGATATATATATATATATATATATATATATATATATATATATATATATATATATATATATATATATATAATAAGCATAAGTGATATAAATTGAAAGATATAAACTGAATATATAAACTAAAAAAAGATGATTCCATCATCATTTTATTATGACATTCTCAATTTTGATTCTTGCTCTTATCATCAAATCAAATAAAAAGACTGAATTTTCAATTCCGTTCATTTTCCTTATAAAAGTGAAATAATTATTTATGAGACCAATTCCGATTGAGTTTTTCAATTTTTTTATTATGAAATTAATATGAATTTGAAAACGTAATCATTGTCAATTCTCACTGTTTTATTATCAAATCAAATAAAAAAGTTTGAATTTGGAAATGTAATATTTAATAAAAATGTAATATTTCAAATTCATTCTTTATCCATTCTTTTACATGCTTCCCTGCCTCTTTCTACTCTATATGACATTTTTTTCCTCACTTTGTTTGTCTGTTTCATTTTATATTTCTCTCTCTTTTTGTATTATTGTATAACCGTATTATCTTTATTTTTTTCCGTTTTAGGGTGTAGCAGAGTGTGTTCTTATATATTCATCAAGTAACGATTTCATTCTCTTCCATTTTGTTTGTCATCTTCTACTTAAAAAAAAATAAAAATTACACACTGTCTTTTACAATAATTTTAAAACTGACATCTTCTTTTGTTTTTGTTGGTGGTGGTATGTTTATTTGGACTTTATATTATGTGATGGGTGTGTACGAAGCAGAATTAGTGATTGTGGTTATAGGTGACTTTGATGGCCAAGACTAGATGATGATTTGATCATGTTGCAGTGAGTTTTTGTTTTCTTTTTATTCTTTCTCTTTATTTTTATTCCTCTTGTTTCTGTTACTTATTATTACTATTATTATTATTATTTTATGTTTCAAAGATATTGAGGAACTGATATCTCCTTTTTCTTTCTTCTCTTTCTCTGGTTTCTTTTTCCTTCCTCTTATTGGTTCAATTGATATGTATTTTTTTATATTAGAAATCAAGATGACCTTTTGAAGTTGTATTAGACTCAAGTATGATTAAATTATGCAATATTTGTTTATCAAATTGTATGTACTTATCGAAGAGATAATTACTTTTTAGTTTTATTTTTATTTTTTTGAAACAATATAGCATGTAATGTTTTGTCATATTTTGATTTTTTTAATTTTTTTTATCAGGTTATGAGTTCGGGCTCTTTTGTGATAAAAAAAATAAAATAGATAGGTGATACAAGATAAATATGATGATTTGGTCTCGCTTTTTACAAATGGTGAAGAAGAACATTTTTATGTTAGAAGTTCATCTTTTTCTGCTATATTGCATATACAAGTTACTTTGTCTTTTAATATAGGTGTTCTGCACAAAAATTTATTGAATAACTATTTGATATCTATTTCTAAAGAGTTACATGTTAAAGTAATACTAATATAAGAAAATTTAAGTTTTAATTTTTATTTTACTATGATGACAACTTTTCCTTTTTAATTGAAAATAGTTTATTACCAATATAACTTCTCCTTTTTAATTGAATATTTTTTTATCTTTTATATTTCATTTTTAAAAATTAGCAAGTATAAGATTATTGAATTTTCATTTTGATTTTCAAAATTTCTCTTTTAAATATATCATTTTCGAAATATATTTAAATATTTAATGAAATATTTATAACACATTTATTAAAATTTAAACTTAATAATTAATATAATAAAAATTTAAAAATAATATTTAAATTACTCCTATAAATTATAAAATATGAATTTAATATTCGTTTAAAACAGAAACAATAAGCTAATTTAATTTATAAGAAATATATTGTGTACATTTACGACAATAAAATTCAAATTTAAGATCTTTTGTAAGTTAATCCACACTACTGGACCAAGTGACCAACTCTAGTGATATATATATATATATATATATATATATATATATATATATATATATATATATATATATATATATGTGTGTGTGTGTGTGTGTGTGTGTATATGTATAGTGTTCATATATGCTTTAATTAATTTATTCTTTAAAATGCTATAAATGGAGAAATCCTGACAGTCAAAGACTAAATCAAGAACAAGTGCATCGCTTTGGACATCAGATGAATCTTAGTTTGTTGTTTATTTTCTGACTGTATCTAAAATAAATAAATAAAATGATTAATGGGAACATTAATATCAGGCAATAAAAAGTGTTTTTCTTTAGTTTTATGATGTATTTTACCTATTTGTTGTTTAATAAATTGTGCACTCACCAACCAATTAACATATACTGTAATTTCAGGTTTTAAATAATTCATATTGGAATATGTTACTTCATTATTTTTAGTGTTCATATATGCTTTAATTAATTTATTCTTTAAAATCCTATAAATGGAGAAATCCTGACAGTCAAAGACTAAATCAAGAACAAGTGCATCGCTTTGGACATCAGATGAATCTTAGTTTGTTGTTTATTTTCTGACTGTATCTAAAATAAATAAATAAAATGATTAATGGGAACATTAATATCAGGCAATAAAAAGTGTTTTTCTTTAGTTTTATGATGTATTTTTAATATGCGTGTATATGAAAAAAAGAAAAAAAAAGCAAGTAGGAAGAGTAATTATACAAGATATTAATTAATTATTACGTACAGTGTTAATTTTTTATGTGTTCAAGTAATGAAACTGTAAGAAAAGAGGTTCTAGTAATGAGTAGAAGTTATAACCATTGCACAAAAAAAAGCGTGTATAAATGTACAATAATCCACTTCCTCCCACGTGCAACCTTAGTTGAATATAATTATTCACAGGTAGACAAGTAAAGAGGATAGAAATTGTGTGGCTGTGTGATGAAAAGAGTGTATAAACTAATAAAATATCATCCAATTCCAATGTATGTCCAATTTTGTGGTTTACGTAGAAGACAACATTCTCTCCTTACACTTAGGTCGCTATATATGTAACACGAAAAGGCAACGGTAACGCCACAGAAAACCTTTGTTGATTCAAAACAAGAGTATGAAGTATATAAAATCCGATGACGGGTCAAGTAACATAATATATGCTACCCTAAAAAAAAACCATAATGTATGCTGACGTTGTTGTACAATCTTAGGAAATTTCCTTGACTTACTAATGAATTTTTTTCCCTTGACTTATTATAAGGCACTCCAAGACGGGGAAACTTGGGAGCAAGTAACATATCAATGGTTGTTCTCTTCTTGTTGTTCTTGGGTAGTTTCCTTAATTAAACTTATATATTAGAGGTTCTCCATGATGGGAAAACTAGTGCATGCGTATAGGGCGACAATGGGATTTACCCTTCTTCTTTTTGTCCCCTTTTCTTATACTCAATTTTACTACATCAAATAATATCATTTTTTGTCTTTTTCTCTCATTTTTTTCTTAATTATGTGTATTTAATTGGAGGGAGAAAATAGGAAAAAGATTCAAGTAGTGATAATGATACTTATCAATTAATTTAAAAGTAGGATAAGAATAACCTAAGAAACTTTGTGATGAAGTTTGAAAGGTGAGAGAGCCACTGGATCCTGTATATATTATATTCTTAACGATTCTTTTGATGATTTTTGGATTTTTTTTTACATGATATCCTTTAGGCGAAGAATGAGTTAATTTCTTCGAAGAAAGAATTTATTTAAGAGACCTGTTTCATACATATAGTCATATAGATCCAATGATTAGAATTTTGACACATTTTTAAAAGACATAATTATTGTTAACTATATGATATTATATATTATTATTATTATTTTATTTTTGATTTTTGATTTCTTATTATTCCACTTGGGATAATGGTTACTAAATTCATATGTATATGTGTGTACGCACGTCGATTGTGTGCTGTTTAAAATTTAATGAAAAATGAGTTAGTTGTTTAATTAATAGAAAAAGGTAAATATTGTTAATTAGCATCTTTTTTTTGTAATTAGTATCTTAAGGACTACTATTTAGTATCTTAAGAGTACTAAGGAATTAAAAAAAATATTAAACTTCTCAGGAAAAAAAATATTATTAATATACTATGATTTCTAACATGTTCCTAATGTAATTTTCATTGAAATACTTTTTATTAGTAATTTCTTAACTAATGTCTTGAGTATGAAGGCAATCACTATGTTTAAAAAAGCTAGCCTAACTAATGAATCGAATAAATTAAGTTTGTCGGAAATGGTGATCGTCGACCTCAATTGATTGTAACTTGGCAGCACTACAAACTCGATCCCTCACCTTCTAATTGCGTGCCTTCACTTGCATGAATTTCAATATCCAAATTCCAAAGGAATTGAGAGTATGTTTTGGATAGAGAATTTTAATTGAGAAAAATAATATTTGAAAGAATTTAAATTTGCTGTAATTTAGAATTCATTGAATGTGTTTTTGTAAAGAATTTAAAATTTTGAAATTTTAAAACAGAATTTTAAACAATTAAAAATCTCTGGAATTTCAATTTTTTTTTAAAATGTGAGAAATTGAAATTCTCTTTTTACATTCTTCTGGAACATCGATCGGGTCTGAGCATAGAAGAACACGTATAACTAACATAATAATCATATATTTTTTTTTCTTTCATTTTTTCACCCTCATAATTTTAATTTTTTTTATCCAAACACAAATTTTTGAAAATAAAAGAATTTCAATTAAAGTATTTGAAATTACTAAAATTTAAAATTTCTCAAAATTTTAAAATCATCCCTCCAAACACACTCTAACATTAATTTATGCCTCTAACGAAGACAACGAAAACGAAACAAAATTAACCTGTTTTTATAACGGACACTGGAAGCTTCATTTCTTTGCCATATTCACAATGACAGAGGTGTGGTCCAATTGGACCTTGATTGACAAATTAAATTTCACTTTTATTGACAGTACTTTTCCCACACTAAATGCTTCTCATTCAAGCAATAAATATTTGTCGGCCTTCATGCGCACAAGCATAGGATTTAAGCAAAAAATCATGTTGAATTTAATTTGAACATGATAAGAATAATAAAAAGAGATAAAATAGCATTTTGTCTTGCGTCTAATTTCACCAACTTTTACTGCTTGTCCCACTAATTGAGTATACACTTATATATCATGTAATTGTAAATCAAGTAAATCATAGCGAGCTACATATTCTATTCGCACACTATTTAACACGTACTGCTTAAAAAGTAAAACAATTATGAGTATAGGTAAATTAAAGTGTAAGAGTAAGAAAACACATGTGAATTGATTCAAGTGGTTCCTTTTAAGTAAGTTTTTTGATTCGATCGAGTTCCCTAGATTAAAATATCATGCACACACAGTTTAACACATATTACTTACAAAAAGGAAAATTGAATTTTAATGAAAACAATCAAAGAAAATATTTTTTTATAAAATAAATTAAAAAATAGGTAAATTTCAACAATCACATTTAAGAAGGGTTCACTCATACATATCCACTTAGGTATTTAAGTCAGTCCTATAAATAAAAAACTCATACACATTCACTTAAGACACAACTACAAAAAGAAGCTTCTACATCGGTTGAAAACCGGTATCTACGACGGGCCCCACACCGTCTTTGTTCCAGATGTCGTTGTATGTCGACAACAACGACATCGGTCATCATAGGACCCGTCTTTGTAATGCAAGAATACAACGTCAGTGGCTATAAAAGAACAGACGTTATAAAAAAGGATTCAACGACGCACATATTAGACAACCCGTCGTTGTTTTGGTCCATTTCAACGTCGGGTTCGCAAGACCCGTCGTTGTTTTGTTTCCTGTCAACATCGGTGGCGGGCGCACCACCGTCGTTGTTTTGGTCCATTTCAACGTCGGGTTCACAAGACCCGTCGTTGTTTTGTTTCCTGTCAACATCGGTGGCGGGCTCACCACCGACGTTGTTTGGTAGTATGTCAACGTCGGTGGTGTGTACACCGTCATTGTTGTTTGAGGTTTCAACGACGGTGGCTGGAGCACCCGTCGTTGTTGGTAAATAAGGCTATAAAGACGGGTTTTCATAAGGACCGTCGTTGAAGTATTTTGCCTGCTCACAAAATTTGGGTTATACCATTCAAATTTCAAAAAAAAAGCTACATTTATATACAGCAAACATATATAAATACATTTAAAGGATAAATAACACAATCATGCATCAACCAAAAGAAAAGGGATATCGACGGTGACACTCACAGTGAGAATGTTATAGGTGGTTCAAAGTTCATCAAAGCCTTTCATGCATGCATTGTTTATATATATGAAAATAAAACAAAACCAGATAGGGTATATATATATATAATTACCACTCGAGCCTATAAGCAAAGGGAGCAATGGACACAGTAGCAAAGAGTTGTCGATAAGCAACAACGACAAGAGGGCTCATTCCAGATTCTATTGCAAGCATTTAAGTAATGTTCATCACTGCATAGACCAATTGCACAAGAACCAATTGCAAGTAGACCGGCACCCATATTAATTGTCTCTTTCTCACCCCTCAGTCTTAATTAGACCGGCACCCATATTAATTGCCCATATTAAAGCATTTAAGTGTTGTATGTGATGAATGAAATGCATGAGAGTGATGAAGTAACTTATAACTAGTTGATTCCAGTCATGTGCATGTCAACAAAATTTAATGATGCTTCTGATAGAAAACAAGGCAGCAAGTAGGGTTCACCGCGAATATTGAGAAGATAGATAGAACATACCTATATACAACTGCGTTGAACCATTGCTATTCATAGAAATTGTTACTAGTCTTCTGTGTTGGGCCAAAGATCAAATTTGCATCCTTTCAGGCCAAGCAGAATTTAACCTTCGTGCAAAATCTTCCACTTCCCTACAAGAAAAGAAACAAAGTCATCAAATGCAACATAAAAGACAAAACAAAAAAATAAACCACTCAACAATTAGCTGAGAAGATTATCCTCTTTCATAGGTTATATTTTGATATCACCATTCCAGAAGTTGTCAACTAAAATTAAATAAATGAATGAACTAGTACATAAGACAAATGCAACACGCTCAACACTGAAGTCAATTAAGCAAGACTCCTCTTGATTAATAATATTTTACATCTTATGCAATCAATGAAACATGCACTAAACCAGTCAGGAAGATTCTGCATTTCATCAAATGACGATATTAATTGCATGCAGCATTCAAAATATGAGAATTTCACCCAACTGCTTTAGCACTAATTACCTGAGCATGTGACAAACTCCTCAAGAACTCTCTTTAATCATATTTTTCATCCCCTGGTCCCCTTCCCTTGGAATCCCTGCAATCTCTTTAATCATAATAATGATAATATCAACCAAAATATTATTAGACTGAAAAAATGACACTAACAGTTGATATAATGTATGCCTAGCTGATCAATTCAACAATTCATGTAAGCCTAGCTAATCAAATTTTATAACTAGAACATTTTTCAGTTTCATGTATTAAGTTATAGTTCATGAATCCACAAACAAGGAGGAAACACACCTCTTCAATGCTTGTGCTGCTAGTCACTTTGCTGCTACTGAACTTTAGGAGCGGAATCCAAGCAAAAGCAAGGTCAAATGATAATATCATCTGCTCAAATGATAAAATCACTTATTATGGTAGATAATCCACATGTTGAATAACTAGTCTTCAACCCAAATTTAGGTATATAATAAACAAACAACAACAAAAGATTATCTCCATTACCTTCAAAATAACACTTGAGGCAGATTCAACCAAAATCTCCAGCCCCAAGGTAGCCATCAGTCATGCAAAAACAATGATACCCTGCACAGGAAATCTTATTAGTTATTAGCATGTACCTCTACCAAGCAACCATCCAATGACTGTGGACACTTCATTTGTTCACTTAACTGCTGCAGTGGCAAGCTTGGTGGTACTATAGCTGCACTAAATTGTTGCTGTGGTAATCAAATGCAGATGCAATGCAGTAGAAGGGGGTAAAGACAATATATTACTACAATTATATGAAATTGAGAAGATAATACTAAGAATAGAATATTAGTAGCATGACCGAAAATAAAATAGCCGCTGTGTCAAATAACATAACAATTGTCTCAAATACAGGGAAAAAAATACTCCAACGCCATCATTAGCCGTTTTGACTTATTGCTGTCTTTAAAAAAAATGTTGCCCATTTCTTTCGAATTGTGGTGATGATGCCGATGTCCAACGGTGTGTCATTAGCAAACCACTGCAAGTATTCATAATTGTAAGTTAGTACTGCAAATATAAAAATTCAGTTCCAATTGTATTGAAGTTTATGCATACCATGGACCAATCACTCTTTATGTCGCTGGCTATGATGTTCCAGATCCAATGCATTATGTAATATCCACATTCATAACAGCCGGTTTGAACGTGACTCTACATATGGAAAACATTTGAACATCGTATACATTACATAAGTTCATGACTTAACTAGACAACACTAACACATGGTACATAGCTGACTTACCTTTACTTCAATCCACTTTGGTGCAACTGCCTTAGTTTCAGGAGACAAGGTCTTCTTCAATTTTGTCATTACACTGCTTTTAAAAAACCACATCAACGCATATACAACAAAATGTCAATCAATAATGACCACTAAAGAAGGCTTGCAAAAAGTTATATGGTATGAGATAACCTATTAATTGTAGCTTTGATATGCATATCAGGTTTCCTACGCAAAGAACAGAACCAAACAACAACATGTTGCCTAGGACACAAAATTATGAGTTGCCAATGTTCCCTGCATGTCATTCACATTAGATACGTATACACCCAAACATCATTTGAAGTATGTTTGTTAAATAGCACTTACTGATGGAAGTAAGGTCCAATGTACACCTCTCGGTCAGATTCCTTAAGCCATCTTTCAAGATATTGTTCGCATTCGCTGCGTCTATCCTTTGAACAAACCAACGACTGTGGCTCAAGGAATGCATACATGAAACCTTGACTGAATATCTGACTCCACTCATGAATATACCTATTCACATGATTTGAAAGTATTGTAGTGGATCATGATATTGAATGAATGAGGAATGAGTTATATGAAGGAATTCACTTACATTAACCATAATTGTATGACAGATATGTTCAGACTTTTGTCTCCTGCTATTATTTCAATAACATCTGAATATGTGATGAATATCGATGTAGATGCATCTTCAATTCCAAGAAATCTCCCATCAAAGCTGATTTGAAGTGGCTTGTCGTAAAGATCGAAACTGTACTTCATCAATTCACGCAACGGATCATCTGCGTCCACATTAGCCGGCTTCGGCACATGTGCATCCTCGTTGTGTGGAATACGTTGTGGATGCTACATGGTTAATGAAAGTGGGTGAGTATTTGTACTGTAATCTATGAATGTTTTACTTTACGTATGTCAAATGAAACATGTTACCTCATCTAATACAGCTTTCACAAGGTGTGTGGGCCAAGCTACAAATGTATTGACGGCCTGCTTCACATATTGTATTTCTGAGGTGGCATAGGGGACCTCAGCCTCAGGATCAATAACTGTTTCTACACTTACCCTGACAACATCATCTGCATATGCCACTGTGTGTATGATTGAATCCCCCTCCATTATTTTCCCCATGGCCACCAACCTTAAATGAACCATAAACAAAGCTTTTTTTAGTGCATATAAAACAAAAACTAAACCATGAACAAAACACAAACCAAACCCAACAATTACAGCTGCAAGAAAAAACAAAACTCCGATTCAATTGTAAGTAAGGTAATATTTCTACAAACCTTTGTGTACCATCGTTACGCTGCACAAACAGTCCCATCAATGGTATGGCATCAGCATCCTGTTCTTGTGAAGCCTGCGCATTGGTAACAGCATTACTTCCCTGTGTGCTGACACGCGCACCTAGTTGTTGTATGTCCGGCTGAATTTGGAGTGCCTCTTGGGATCCTTTATTTGACAACTCTTTTTTAATAGCCTCTTTCAATGCATTGGTCATTATTTCCAAGGTCCTTTTATTTTCCTCTTCTAGCTGAGTCCTCAATTCTTCCTTAATTTGACTCCTCAATTCTTCCCTAATCTGGCCAGTCATGTCTTCCCTAAGCCTTGCAACAACTTCATCTAGTTGTTGTTGGCTGATGGACGTGGACGAGCTGCTGCATGTCCTTGATGCCCTTCCGTAGTACTGAGTAATAGTGACACCTGAGCCTGCTGCCCAAACGCGACCCCCATGGTCAGGTCGTCCAATGGCAGTGTTCAGTATGTCTTGCCGACCATGGGGTACAAACGAACCCTGCGTTACCTGCTCTTCTAAGGAGTCCTACACAAAACAAGTGACAGAAAAATACACAACGTGCAGTCATTTTCATTACAAAATACTTAAACATATGAACATTGCAACATATTGGTGAACTTACTATTTTATCTGCAATTTCCTGTGCAGAGTCAGATGTCATATTGCCAACAGCCCTGGTCCGAGCAACCTTCCACTTAACATGCCTTTTTATTGGGGATGGGGGTTCATCAACACTTGCTGGATTTTCACTCAACAATGCTTCCTCTTGTATCCTTTTTCGTTTCTGGTCTAACAATTTCTTCTCAAGCAAATCATATCCCCCACGTGAAAGTACGTGAGGGCAGTCGTTGTGTTTTTGAATTGATTGTGCTCGTTTCCTAATACCCTGTAATGTGACATACATAATTGTGGAGATTTTTTTGAAATTAAAATAATCAAATTGGCAAAAAAATATTCATTTGAAGTTACCATAAACAGATTCAACTAACCTCCCAGTTAGGTGTCAGGCGGGTTTCTTCAAATTGTTTCCACGCTTCAGGATCTAGTCCATATTTTGTCACAACATCCTGTGTTTGTTGACCTTCAGTCTTAGCAAACACAAATTTGCTAGTCAATGTGGACTTAAATTGCCGCCATCTCGTCGCTACTGTTGACATAACCTTCGTCTTCACCTTCGTAGCTTCTGCGATATCAAACTTTGCCTACATAACCAGGTGTCAAAATTTGTGGAAAAAGGCAGCCAAATGTATATCATTATACAATACTAGCAATCAACAATTTAATGACAATGTTCTGCCATAATACCCCAAGTAAAGCAAAAGCATCCAATCAGCATATAATGTAAGTTTACCATGCAGTCACAGCCATCAAATTTAATATCCAAATTGAACAAATAATAAATGAAAAAAAATATTGTGACACTCACTAATAACAGTTATTGCCTTAAAGTATGAATTCCTAGAAAAACTTCTTTTCATGGTTTGTTAAGAACATGCTTCAGCCTTCGCACAATTTGAGTTTTTATCAATGATGTTATTGATAATTCTTAAGTAATTTGAAATCATTACTAAAACATTGATTTCTCATGTTTTCTGTACAGTAGTTAAAACAACAGAGTAATAATCAAAACTTATGGCATACGCAGATTATTCACTAATAAAACAAAAGAAAAGTCGGTGCAGGTGATTAGTGAATTCATCTTCCAACTATGCAGATAGTATTTGCTGTTTTCCAAAATTTGGGTGCTAGAATTTCATGGTTCAATCACAAATTACCTTTATGCTGATGTTGTTATCACAAATTACCAACTATGCATTATAATTAATTTGTGGACATCATACCACCTATTTAACACCTAACATCTAATTAAATATTGAGATACATGGTTAAAAAATATAAATATAATAAACTATATGATGTGATAGAAGAAGAAACAAAATATAGTCAAAGTGTTTAAAATAGAAGAATACCTACCTTTTATTACAAATTTAATAAAATATGAAGAGGTATTTATCTCTCACAAGGCGACAAAAAAGGTCTGAATGTATGCTGTAAGAGGTATTTACGTTTGGTGCCTAATTATCTCCGAAGAAACATGTCTTAAATTAATTCAAAATCTTAGGTAAAATAAGCCAAGAAATTGACACATAAAAAAACCAAAAGCTGGTAATAGAATTGCAAAAAAAAGGACCAGTAGTGCTAGTATTGAAAATTTGATTTCAGCTATGTACAAACAGGTTATTCAACCAAGAAGCAATGTGCCCTTCAATCCAAAAACTTCCTAAAAATGAATCTGAAATCCACAAATAATGCACTAACAACAAATCTACACATTTTGCAAGCAAGGAAAGTTCACAAGCCTAGGCATCATGACTCCAATCAAATGTCTCAGCAATTAACTTCAAACCAGATAAGCTTAGTAGCAACAGAATTAAAATTCTTTGAATTCGAAGCAGAAACCCCATCCTGTTTCGAAGTAGTCTCACTCTGACCTAAAATGTGGAATATCTTCCACTCCCAAACCTGCTGGAGCTACCAGATACTTGTTCAGCTGAATTAGAACTATGTTCCGTCCCATCAACATCTCTAAGAAATTCAGGCTCCTTAGTGGTAACCATGAAGTCCATCAAGTTGCGGCTGAACCCCAAATCAGAATACACCCTCAAGGCATCCTAGATATGAAAATAGATACTACTAGATATAGCAGTGGCAGAACATTAAAAAAACTGATATATTGAATAATATCACAATAAAGCACCCATATATATGTTCATATCCTCTACTGTCAAATCAGACAAAGAACTCATATGACTGTGGCTCATTCCTTATGCAGTAGCCATAAAGCCAAATGAAACAAGCTAAGACTAAGGCCTAAAGTGTTTGCTAGGTCCAACAAGCTCAT